>NC_056577.1:30520854-30808028 GCF_018340385.1 Cyprinus carpio | reverse complement strand
AGTGAACACACACCCGGAGCAGCAGCCATATTGCTGCGGCTCCCGGGGAGCAATTTGGGGTTCGGTGCCTAACTCAAGGGTCTCACCTCAGTTGATGGTTATTCACTCCCCCCACCAACAATTCCTGCCAGACCTGAGACTTGTACCCGCAACCTTCAGACTCTCTAACCATAGGCCACGACTGCCCCTTATAATAACCCCACAACTCTAACGACAATTTAGCAACTACCCAGAATGTAATCTATCTATCTGTAAGTCCTTCTTTTTAATCCTTCTTTTAAAAACATTTTCAGCATTTTCAAACAAGGTTGACTTTTACACAGACAAAAAGTGTACAATCAAGGCATTAAAAGTACGAAAAAAATCAGCTCCAGCACAATGTCATTTCAGGAGCGGTCTTATGCAAACAATGTAACCAAATAAATCCCAGCCGAAACATCTTGCAAAGTTAATTTTTGCTCAGTTAATTTAATGTGTAAATGAGAAATGTGCAAAGACTACACTGAAAGTCACCCAAGCCTGCCCACTTATACACTTGCAAAGCAGGTGACAAGCCTCTGATGGTATTGCTAAAAGCAAGTGGATTTCATTGGATGCTTATTTCACATGAATGCCACTGCATACAGATGGGGGAAGTGTAGAGAACTTTGGTTCCTCTGCAGCTTCAGCATTGCGTTTCACAGGATGACATCAGTGTGGAGGGACTCTGGGTAATAGCTCCTTAGGGAGAGGCCATGTCCTTCAGCTACTCGAGTAACGCGCCTAGGACGTTCCCCCAACAGCCATCCTTCAGCTCCAGCCATTATGTGTCATTAAGGCAGTTGGGGCCATTTGGCGAGGTCTCCCAGAAAAAGGCCAGACTATCTGTCCATCAGAGCCAATTTGCCATCTAGAGCACTGTCAGATGAGGTCACAGGGAGCACTGAGTTGTTAAAGGGATACTCCACCCCAAAATGAAAATTTTGTCATTAATCATTTACCCCCATGTCGTTCCAAACCCGTAAAAGCTCCATTCATCTTCGGAACACAATTTAAGATATTTTGGATGAAAACCTGGAGGCTTGAGACTGTCCCATAGACTGCCAAATAAATAACAGTGTCAGGTATGAAAGTCGTCGTCAGAATACTCCATCTGCCATCAGATGTGCAATCTGGGTTATATGAAGCGACGGGAACACTTTTTGTAAGCGAAGAAAACAAAAATAACGACTTTATTCAATAATTCCTTTGTCAACGGTCTCCTCTGAGTCTCTCCTTATCAATATGCTGTGTATGCTCTTCTGTGTCATCCACGCCACAAGGATGCACTGTGTTATTTCAAATCAAAGCTAAATACACGTAGAAACAGCGCATCCTTGTGGCACGGATGACACAGAAGAGCATAGACAGCATAGGGTGATATGGACAGACACAGAGGAGACCGTTGACAAAGGAATTAATGAATAAAGTCGTTATTTTTGTTTTCTTCGCTTACAAAAAGTGTTCCCGTAACTTCACATAACCATTAACCTCAATGGCAATGTCCTAGTTGGTGCAGTCAGTCCTGGATTTACTAGATGCCATCTGAGTTTTGAATCTGTACAATTTTAAAAAAAAAATAACTTTTATTCAGCAAGGTGGCATTAAATTAATCACAAGTGACAAAGAAGACATTTATTATAATGTTACAAAAGATTTCAAAATTTATAATAAATGCTGTTCTTTTGAACTTTCTATTCATCAAAGAAACCTTAAAAAAATCTTACCACAAACATAGTGTATATGTCATGTACACTAGAACTTCTCAATGACGGGAAAAAAAAGAAAGAATGTACAAAATTCATCACTGAAACATCATCTAATAAAATGACATCTCTGTGATTTTTATGCTTGTATAAAACGTTTGGGAAACTTGTTTGAAATCGATCTATTTTCGAGCCAACATTCACACTTTGTCACACCACGTCTTGACAAACTTTGCTGTTTTAGTATAAAAATAATGTTTTATACAAATTTCTTTGAAATTTATAATTACATACATTTAAAAAGGTGCATTCCAAAGGACCTAGAGTATACAATCAAGAGTTTTTTCGTGAAATATAAGATGTTTCACAATATCGCATTGCAGAAAGTGCAGTGTCCTGCATTCTTAAAAAGAAAGTTTCTTTACTGACACTGATAGTTCAACCTTTAACGTCCATGAAATCTTTCCATTGCACAAAAGGTTTGTTAAAGTGTTAAATGATCCTTTAAATTTTAAAAAATGTTCTTTACATTGAATTTTTTTTTTTTTTTTTTTTTTTTTTACTTTTAAGAACTGGTTCTTTGGGGAACCAGAAACAGTTCTTCTATGACATTGTTGTGACCCCCCCAACCCCTCTGGAACCTTTATTTTTAAGAGTGTTGAGTTCAGAGCATCACCAGTAATAGAGAATTTGAGATGTAGAGTGTCCTCTTTCTACTCTGGTTCATGCACCCTGTCTGAACTCCCAGAGCAGCTGCCATTGGCACATGTGCCACCTCTGCCGCCCCCTTACCCTGACCTACTGTCCGCACCGACACCCTCCACATGGGTACCAGCCTGACCCCCTTTCTCTCTCTCTCTGTGAGCTCGTCTTCCTCCGAGACAGTCAGCGGGAGCTTTAGACACAGCCAGCTCTCTTCTTGAACCGGTGCCAATGGAGGCTGGCCCTGGACGCCACAGCTGAAAGTTTTACAAGCGCTCCGGTCTGAAGGCAGGAAGACAGACTGAGAGATTTGTAAGAGCAGCTTCTCTTTCTCTATTCAATTGCACTCGTGCTTTATTTATATCCGTGTCCCTCTCTCTCTCCCCAAGTTGGGCATCAAGAAACGGTTCTTTCTTTTCCTCCAGAGAGTTTACAGAGCAAAAGTGGGAGAAAATGCAACATGAGGACAGTACTTTGAGAAATAAATGGACAAATAACAAAAGGACGAAAGGGGGGCGCTGACGTCACACACTGTGCTGCCCATGACAATGCCTGAAAGGAGAGGAAGACAGGACGATTGCAAATCTTTCTCTTTCTTTCTGTCACCATCTCTGCCCTGTCAGGAAAGGGATGGCACAATTTTGGCAGGGTGACACTGGGTGATTATTGCACTGGTCTTTCTCCACAGCTGAGCAGGATATAGTACAGCGCTACCACAAACTTTCACCACAAGTGCTGTGACAAGACGCTGTCTCGCGCTCTTTGTCCTGGCGCCTCGGGTTTAACTTTCTCACTCTGCCCTCCTGCTTCGGCACAGCAAGAACTCTTTGAAAAGGACTCAAAGTTTTTTAAAAAAGAAGAAGCTTGAATTGGTTTCACCTGGAAAAGCTGACAGTCGTGGACTTTCTTTCAGGATCCAGACTCTTAATTCAATCTGAACATGCACATAGCAAAGGCACTAACAAAAGTTGATGTGCACGAATGCCTATGGATAAACACCAACGTATAATGCATGAAATATGCCGGCAATGGCAGGACAGCTAAAGATGCTGCGAATGATTTCTGTAAAACAGGAATCGAAAGGCTTGCCCCTGAGACAGATGCCAAATGCTGACAAAAGACTCTTTTGGGAGCCTTAACTCTTTCTTTAAGGATGTGTGTTATATCTTCGACGCAATTTGACACTCTGAGTAAGTACATGTACCTTATATCAACATTTTCTGTCGCTGCTTTAAGCCACGCCACGCTTCTGAGAAACAGGTTAAGATTTTCTTATTTCGCTTGGTTTTGGACCAATTCCACTACTTGTCTCTGGGCCCGAGCCAGGTGATGGTGTTTAGCATTTCATGCCAACACCCATAGAGGTATTAAACATGGAGGACTGGCAGCTAATCCAACAACAACAGACGAAGCCAAAGAGCGAGCCACAAGGTTTTTGCTGAAGTCGCCGCCTTGTTTTCTTTTTCCTTTCTCATGCTGTTGTGACCTCTCTCTTCGCCTTTCTCTCTCTCTTGGCAGCGGGGCTGAAGTGGGCAGGCAAATAGGAGGGCATAGCTGAATCTGCTCAGCGTTGGCAGGGGTTCCTGTGAGAAGGGCTATTCGCTCGCACACCTCTCTCTCTGCTTTTCCCCTTGTCTTGCGAGTGACGTGGAAACAGTCTCTCCTCTTCTTTCTTCTTCCCTGCTGTTTTGTTTTTTTCGGTCGTCGTACAGTACACTTTTTACCCCATCCAGAGTCTACCGCGACATCCCATGAAAAGCTCTCGCTCAGGTACTTCCAGCATTTGATTTTTGGTTGAATGCTTATTTTTCATTTTTAACTTTCTTTTGTTGCAGTAATGTCGTTTTGCTCCGACTTTCGCTGCTCCTCATCCTCATCTTCCTCCAGCACGTGTCGTTTATCTGCCGCCGCCATGATAACGCGAGTTTTGTTTCTGTCTGATGAGACATTAACATTTTTTTTTCATAAAGAATAAATATTTTTAGATAAACTCCAAATGTGTTCGAGCAATAGTAATGGGTGCGAGTGATTTTGCTTAGTTTTATTTGCTTTGTTTGTCTTGCGACAGTGCATGACCACTGTTTCTTTTCATGCAACCTGTTTGCATAATAGCTTTAAAAAATGTTTTGAGAGGCTATACAAACATGCGGTTTGCTATTTACAGTACGGCAGAGGGTAAATATGTTCTTTTTTGCTAAGTCGCATGTCTGAGGCCTTCAAAACAAAGAGTAGCGCTTTACCTGCCAAACTATGCCAGGAGAAGAAAATTAACCCTACAATCTAACTAACACTGATGCAAAAAGCTTCATAATCGTTGTTTGTTATTTCTAGGTTGGCTGATAAGTGGTACACCACATACAAATCTATTCTTCCTCCTAGTCTACCATATCTGAAGGAACTGAGCCTTATGATGTGACTAAGACTGAGAAGAATAGCAAAAGAATGAGACTCTCAAATGATATATATATATAATAATACAAATAATAGTAAAACACACACTTGATGTGTTTTTGTTTCATCTACGATTGAACTGAAAACACATTTGGAGATTATTTATGCCATTTTGATTATATATTACATTTGCATTCCAAAGCAGCTCACATTTTGTTTGCCAAACTACTTTTAGTTCATTGACACAGCCAACAAAGAGTTGTAATTTTTTTGGAGACGATGAAACTATTGTAAATGAAAACTGCCCTGAACACTGTACAAAGAGGAAACAGAGTAAGAAAAAAGGCAGTAAGGAGGTGGGCGGAGTCATAGACGAAAAAAAATGAAAACACTTCCTCCACCCCTCCTTCACTATCCTCAGATGAACTTGTCACGTTACTTGATTTTTTTTTTTTTCTGGCCTGCCCTCTCTACTTCCTGCTATTTTTGTGCTGCCTCCCTCGCTCCCTCTTTCTCTCTGTGTGTCAGTGTGGTAACAAAGTCACAGACCTGTTATCGGGAAAAATATTTTGGTAATCACCTGCAATTCTGAAGCAATAACACCACAAACAGCATCACATTACGGAGAAAAAGAGCCTTTTGGATATCAGCCGAACCCTGGGACATCCAGCTGCCTGACACTCACCAGAGCAGGTATTTGTCACTAATGTGATTCGAGGTCTCATTCTGTAGCAGTTCAGATCACATTTGTCTCACATGTATCGAAAAGAAAGAGTTAACAGATCAAATTATGTGCTTTCAAAAGCACATGGCTTCTTACTTGCACATGCCGCATGCAAAAGTGTTAATTCAAAGCTGAATTTTCAATGTTAAAATACTTTCTTCTGTCTTTGCTCAAAGTGACAACTACAAGTAAGCTATTCAGACATTGATTTCCCTGAAAAATAACACTTAGGCTTTGTTTGCACTATGAAAAGGTTTTTTTTTTTTTTTTTTTTTTGAGAATCCTAACCTTCCTGACCAATGGCATGAGTTTGTGGGCGGGACGATCAGTTTTATGAGCAAATTAAACATGCAGGCAGTGTTCAAGGAAACCTATTTGGAAGCAATAATTATTTTTGAAACTCCAGTGCAGAAATTATTTAATTTTTTAGTGCTGGTTTCAGTGTTTTATTATAGGCCTAATTAACAAAAGTCAACAAATGGAAAAAAAGGTTTCCGCGTTTCATCATTTAGCTACACTGAAAAAAAAAGAACTGGTGTAGAAACAATTTTCACTCCGAAATTGTTAGTAAATTTCACACACAAGAAAAAAAATAACAAAGAAATGACAAGTAAATAAGTGAAGTTAAGTGACATACAGCCAAGTATGGTGACCCATACTCAGAATTCATGCTCTGCATTTAACCCATCCAAAGTGCACACACACAGCAGTGAACACACACACAGCAGTGAACACATCCCCGGAGCAGTGGGCAGCCATTTATGCTGCGGCACCCAGGGAGCAGTTGGGGGTTCGGTGCCTTGCTCAAGGGCACGTCAGTCATGGTATTACCGGCCCGAGACTCGAACCCACAACCTTAGGTTTAGGAGTCAAACTCTCTAACCACTAGGCCACGAATTCCCTTAAGTAACACATTGAATTAAATGCAAAATAAGACTGAAACAGTATTTTCTTGTATAACATACTTCAATAATATTGTTTATTCAATAATAACTATTTTTGCATCTGCACTGCCGAATGTTGCAAGCTGCATCTATTTGCAATAAAGCTATCGGATTGATAAGTGCTGAACTTACACTGCACGCATACGCAAACAAGGTCAACAGGCACTTCCTGTTTACAGTTGCTATTTTTGCATCCAGGACGTAGTGCTGAAGTACTGCAGATTGTCATGGGGTCACTGCAAATGATAAGCATGTTAAAAAGACTTTTAGAGATTTGCACCACTGCACAACCGTGGGTTAAAACACAGTGCATAAATGGACAATTTTACTAATTCAGATGTGGGAAGTGAAGTGTCATCCCACTTCAAATGAGCAGGTAGGACTATATTTACTCACTTTAGTAATGGTCACGATGCATTTAATTACATTTACATGACATTTAAAGTGCAAGTATGCTAAAAATGTTAACGGTTCATCAACTCAATGCTTTACTGCAGTACTTGTGGATTTCTTGTTAAAAATTCTAACAAATGAGGATAAAAGAGCCTTTTTGGTGTTTTTAGGTTTCATAAAGCAAAAAAATAGAAATACATTTTTTCCCTATATTGTTTCTTAATGCACATTTTGGTCTTATTGTTTGTGATGCATAGGTGCATGTTAACCAAAAAATAAAAAATGCCTTCATAATTTTTTATCAAAATGTAATTAAAGGTAGACTAAAGGGAAAATTATTATTTAGACATCATATCTGTTATATATATATATATATATATATATATATATATATATATATATATATATATATATACACACACACAAATATAAAATTATGCACAGAAAAGCACAAAAATTAAAAAATTTCTTCAAATCTTTCTTCCAAATGTAATCAAAAGTATACATATATTAAATGGAAATGTAAGATTTAGACATCATATTGCTTACATGTTTTCTTGCATTTAATATATAACAGATTTTAAGCTTAATTCAATACATAACTGTTATGTCTAAAACTTACATACACACACACACACACGCACACGCACACACCACACACACACACACACACACACACACACACACACACACACACACACACACACACACACATATATATGTGTGTGTTATTGTGTGTATATACATATATATATATATATATATATATATATATATATATATATATATTTTTTTTTTTTTTTTCACTGTTTATATAAAAAAGATCAGAAAAAAATCTGAAGAAAATAAGTGGCATGTTGTGTGCAAAATTATATTCTATTTGCATTCTACAGCTAAATGAAAGTTAAAATGAAATACATTTAGTTGATGTAAACACTTGAGGAAATGTTGACAGCAGAGGTGACATAAAAACGAATACCTTTGCGTTTAACTAAACCACTTCCACTGACAAACATGTTCTAGTTTTCACCATCTTATCACAAATATCTCATTGCCAAATATGTTGAATCGCAGATATGATGAGTTATACATATGTGAATCTGCTTTCTGGTGAAGGAGAGAGTTATTAGTTATAATGCCTTTTACTGTTTATGTAGCTTTGCATGTATTACCTCTCACAAGACATGAAGATTTAGCCTCATGTTGACATAGCCATTACTTTGTGTAATGATCCATGGACTTCAGTGAGATGTGGACCATATACTGTGATGAAATAACAAATAGTCCTTTTGAGATCCGAGAAAAATGTCAAACAAGCCCAGGGGACCAGATAAACACAAACCTAGTGAGCTGCCTAACTAGACGACATTTTATGCATCATAAGCACACTCCAAAAAAAGTTGAATTAAGGGACTTCATAAAGTAGCCTACCTTGTTTTGGCCAGAATCTGGTGTCCTTCATGAGTAAAGCAATCCCAGAATGCACTGCAATGAGCTGGAAGACAGAAGGAAATAATGATTACAAACATACATTTTATTTTATGGAGCCCTGCATGACATGCAAGAAAAAATAAATAAATTGTGCGCACAATTTACTAATTCATTCCCTCAGTGTACTAAAACGTGCATGCGATTACTATTTCATTCCCTCGATTTGCTAAATCGTGCGCACAATTTAGCCTACTATTATTTACAGTATTTATAATACTGAAAAGTAAAACTTAAAATTTAATTTAAAATTAATTCCACCCAATATTTGTCCTCATTAATGTAGCAAGTTAACTTTGCAACATGCTTACATCAGACTCTGCTGCTATCAACACAAATTGTCATATATATATATATATATATATATATATATATATATATATATGGCACACATGCTCGTTAACAGATTTGCAGCCTATAAAAACATTTAAAATGCACTCTGCAAAAAAGGGATTTTGTCTTATTTGTTCTGGAAAACATCTAAAATTTTTAAATCAAGATACATTTACATGAGATGCAAAATTACATGATATAAACATCTGACATGATATGAGAAATCTGCTAATGAGGTCAGAAAAATAATCTTGTTTTTCCTTTGAATTAGGTTTATTTTTCTGACCCCACTGGCAGATATTTTTCTTGTTTTAACCCTCTGGGCCTCTTCATTTTTGGGTCACACTTGGTAACTTTGAAGCCTTGAAATGCTTGTTTTAACTTCAGGAAAATCAATGTAATATATTTTTGTTCAATAATATTATTATTTTACGCAATATTTATAAAATTTAATTAGCTATTTTTGACCACAAATGTACCTGTTGTTAAAAAAATTTTTTTTGACCCATTTAACATATCAGAATCATGTCTATGATTATTTTATGTGTGTTCACATAGCTTCCAATTCCGATGAAGCAAAAAAATATACAAATTCAAAACTTTTTTTTTTTTTTTTGGTCAGTTCCGACCGAAGATGCACAACATTTAACTTAAATGCACATAATTTAATTTTTTTCAGAAAACAAGACGTAATATCTTAAGTCATTTTGCTTATTAAGTGAATGTATCTTGATGTAAGAATGTTTAGATATTTGTATGGGAAAACAAGACAAAAATACTACGTAAGAAAATATTTTTTTGCAGTGCATAATTATTTTTTTTTTTTCTCAGCTCTTTAACTGATCCAGTATCTGAATTGATGAGACTCTCCGCCGAGTCTTTTTCACACTGCCCCGCTGTCAGCCCAAAACATTTCAATCACTGCCATTAATTAGGCCAAAGAGGAATTCAGAATGTTAATGTCCTGCAGTTCACATGCTAATTTATGCAAAGACATGGTGCCGCCGTCCCGCCCCTTTGCAATGGCAGTCCATTATTTTGGCGTGCCTTGGTGACCCCCGTCTGCCAGGCATCAACCACACCACCATTATGCTGGGGAGGCCAACATCTGTGTAGATTAAATGCCATTCTAACAAGGCAAAATTTCTATTTCATATATATATATATGTATGGGCTACTGTTCAGTGAGTAGATAATTATCACACAACAGAGAGACTGAAACAGGTCTGATTCACCCTGAATTAGTTTATTTTGTGATCTGACTGTACATTATTAAGGCCAGTTATACAGTAAATTGTCCCTGTGTTGTATTGTATTATTGTAACAATAATATTAGCATCATTACACACAAATATCTGACCACAAAATGCTGCAATTGACCAATCAGAATCAAGTATTCCATAATGCATTACTATAGTTATTTTCACATTTTTAAAGCTTTTGAAAGTCTCTTATGCACACCAATACAGTAAAAGCATGTAATATTATTACAGTTTAAAATAACAGTTTTCTATCTGAATATATTAAAAAAAAAATCCTGTGATCAAAGCTTAATTTTCAGCATCATTAGGCTACTCCAGTTTTCAGTGTCACATGATCCTTCAGAAATCATTCAAATATGTTGATTTAAAAAAGAACATAAATATTTATATTTAGCAAGGATGCATCAAAGTGTATGCATTAAAAGGTGACAGTAAAAACATTTAAAATGCTTTGTAAGATTTCTACTTCAAAACTAAGGTGACTCCTTTGAACTTTCTATTCATCAAAGAATCCCGGAAAAAAATTGAATATGGTTTCAAGAAAAATATTAAGCGGGAAAAACACACATTATATTATTATTATTATGTTTTATTTATTTATTTTATAATCATATCATTAGTCACAATTTAGGTTCTTAAAATGTATCAAGGTGTGCCTAAAAAAAAAAGCCTCTAAAAACTACCATGATTGTACTGAAATCATATAAATGGATTGAACTGTTTTTCTTTGAATTACCTTACAGTGCTGTTTAGCTCCCATGGCACCTGAGTATATTAATCACACAGTACCGTGGTTTAACTGTCACTGAAACATGGTACTGCCACAGTCATTTTGTTAGGGATATAAAGGTTTCGATTTTAGCATTGTGTTATAGTCACAGTATATTTACAGTTCCTACTGCACCGCATAAAGAATATGAGTGATTTCATTCACCTTTCTTGAGGTTTCATCTTCACACATGGTCTTGACCTTCAACTGCTCACTCGTTTCAGATGGCAGGAAGGCTGCCATTTTGTTTGGTCTTTTCCCTCCCTTTCATGCTTTGCTAGCAGACAACATGTAGCATTATTTAAAGGCAGACAGCTGGGAAAGCTGCGTTCAAATGGAGCGATTAACTTCAGGCAATTAAACGGCATGCAACACCACAGGCGTGTGAAGAGTGCAAAGAGCCAGTTGTGAGAAAACAGGCACTATTTCCTCGTGCGGCTCAGGAGGTCTGCGTGCCAGAGAGTTGAACAAATTAACTGCTATTGCCGACTTGCAATTGTTGATTATTTCGCTAATCTTTTAAAAGCAAAATCAGGAAGAGACAAAGAAGGAAATACAATGAACCAAATTTCCTTCTGCACTCTGAAGGTCCTTGAAAACAGCAAACTTAGAAATTCAGAGGTGGAGCCAGTGTTTAATTTTAAAATCTATGAAGCTATAATTGATAATTTCATTGATTTTTATCAAGTACAAAAACTATATGTGTATTGTATATTTATTAATAATATATAAAAATGTATGTATTCATGAATGAAGGAATGAATGAACAAAATGAAATAATTGTAAAATAATCATTTTAGAAATAAAAATAAATGTACATTTTAGATCATTTAGCTATAATTTTATAAATAAATAAATAAAAAATACAACAACTTTATCATGTAATTTTGTATGATTTTATGAGTAATTAAACATGAGTAAAATGTAAATAATTTTTCTTTCTTTCATTCCTGTGTAGATTCGGTGAAGAAACTAAATCAACGGCGTGTCTGTATCTGCCCTTAAAGCTGAGGTAGTAGATTGAATAGTTGTGGAGTATAAAACCTCCCTTTGAGATAACTATACAATCTACTGTCTTTCTTACGGAGGCAGATTAACCAGCTGTCTACTGAAGAAACTGCGGGAAACACTTATGTTTTCAGTGACTTCATTCTTAATTCTACTCCATTCTGACCTGTGTGTCTCTACAAGCTGAGGTAGTAGGTTGTATAGTTTGTGGGAAGGATCTCATCCTCTTCAGGTGATAACTATACAGTCTATTGCCTTCCTTGAGAGACACAGCGAGCGACAGTAGAAACACATCATTCTGAACACCAAGAGATCTTTAACCGGTCTGTACTTGTAAATGTTAAAAGAACAACTTTTATTTATATTCTATTTCATTTGTTAATATGATTTATTTTTATTTTAAATTTCAGAATGTCTTTTTGTATCCTGCTATACTGCAAATGTATTGGCAATGCACAGTTTTTGTCATCCTAATAAAGCACATTAAAATGATTTTCTTTTATTTATCACACACACACACACACACACACACACACACACACACACACACACACATATATATATATATATACACACACACACACACACACACACACACACACACACACACACACACACACTCAATACAAGTCTTGTTTTTGAACAGGTTTTTGAACAGTAAGATTTTTAATGTATTTTTAAAGAAGTCTCTTCTGCTCACCAAGCCTGCATTTATTTGATCCAAAATACAGTAAAAACTGTAATATTGTGAAATATTTTTACTATTTAAAATAACTGTTTTCTATTTTAATATATTTTAAAATGTATTTTATTCCTGTGATCAAAGCTGAATTTTCAGCATCATTGCTCCAGTCTTCAGTGTCACATGATCTTCAGAAATCATTCTAATATTCTCATTTAATGCTCAAAAAACATTTATTATTATTATTATTATTATTATTATTATTATAATTACAATAATTAATAACAACAAAACAAAAATGTTAAAAACAGCTGAGTATTTTTTTTTTTTTTTCAGGTTTATTTGATGAATAGAAAGAAGAAGAAAGAAGAAGAACAGCATTTATCTGAAACAGAAATCTTTTGTAACATTAAAAATGTCTTTAGCATCACTTTTGATCCATTTAAAGCATCCTTGCTAAATAAAAGCATTAATTTCTATCATTTCTAAATTTTATAATTTTCATAAAGAAAAAAAAAAATACTGACTCCAAGATTTTTTTTTATTATTATTATTTGGTTTGGTTGCTTCTATTGTCCTCATTTGTAAGTTGCTTTGGATAAAAGCATCTGCTAAATGTAAATGTAAAATTTTAATAAAGAGTGAAACTTTCAGTGACTTATTCTAAAAAGAATATTATGCACATTGCATAGACATTACGAGGGTCACAAATAACATCTCATATATCTACATCATAATGAAGCTTATTTTTTTATTTAAACAACTTGTTTTCAAATCACTGCAGGTACATATTTGTTATATGATACAGACATATTATTATGGTCTAAACTACACAAACACGTGCACTAATATCCACAATCAACCATAAGAGATGTCATACAGTTACTCAGTTACTCTCAGATTTTGATTGTGGTGCTTTGAGGCGCCCTACTGACATAACAGTGTAACTGCAACCTCAGTAAGATTTAATTAGATTAGAAAGGTTTAGTCTGCAATAACATTTACACACACACACACACACACACACACACACACACACACACACACACACACACACACACACACACACACATATATATATATATATATATATATACATACATATATACATATATATACAGGTCCTTCTCAAAAAATTTGCATATTGTGAAAAAGTTCATTATTTTCCATAATGTAATGATAAAAATTTTACTTTCATATATTTTAGATTCATTGCACACCGACTGAAATATTTCAGGTCTTTTATTGTTTTAATACGGATGATTTTGGCATACAGCTCATGAAAACCCAAAATTCCTATCTCAAAAAATTTGCATATCAAAAAAATATCATATAAAATACCAACAAAAAAAAAAAACTGAATCAAATAAAAAACTCTAAACACCTGCAAAAGATTCCTGAGGCTTTTAAAAACTCCCAGCCTGGTTCATTACTCAAAAACCGCAATCATGGGTAAGAGTGCCGACCTGACTGCTGTCCAGAAGGCCATCATTGACACCCTCAAGCGAGAGGGTAAGACACAGAAGAAATTTCTGAACGAATAGGCTGTTCCCAGAGTGCTGTATCAAGGCACCTCAGTGGGAAGTCTGTGGGAAGGAAAAAGTGTGGCAAAAAACGCTGCACAACGAGAAGAGGTGACCGGACCCTGAGGAAGATTGTGGAAAAGGACCGATTCCAGACCTTGGGGGACCTGCGGAAGCAGTGGACTGAGTCTGGAGTAGAAACATCCAGAGCCACCGTGCACAGGCGTGTGCTTTTGAACCAGAAACAGCGGCAGAAGCGCCTGACCTGGGCTACAGAGAAGCAGCACTGGACTGTTGCTCAGTGGTCCAAAGTACTTTTTTCGGATGAAAGCAAATTTTGCATGTCATTCGGAAATCAAGGTGCCAGAGTCTGGAGGAAGACTGGGGAGAAGGAAATGCCAAAATGCCTGAAGTCCAGTGTCAAGTACCCCCAGTCAGTGATGGTCTGGGGTGCCATGTCAGCTGCTGGTGTTGGTCCACTGTGTTTTATCAAGGGCAGGGTGAATGCAGCTAGCTATCAGGAGATTTTGGAGCACTTCATGCTTCCATCTGCTGAAAAGCTTTATGTAGATAAAGATTTCGTTTTCAGCACGACCTGGCACCTGCTCACAGTGCCAAAACCACTGGTAAATGGTTTACTGACCATGGTATTACTGTGCTCAATTGGCCTGCCAACTCTCCTGACCTGAACCCCATAGAGAATCTGTGGGAAATTGTGAAGAGAAAGTTGAGAGACGCAAGACCCAACACTCTGGATGAGCTTAAGGCCGCTATCGAAGCATCCTGGGCCTCCATAACACCTCAGCAGTGCCACAGGCTGATTGCCTCCATGCCACGCCGCCCCATTGAAGCAGTCATTTCTGCAAAAGGATTCCCGACCAAGTATTGAGTGCATAACTGAACATAATTATTTGAAGGTTGACTTTTTTTTGTATTAAAAACACTTTTCTTTTATTGGTCGGATGAAATATGCTAATTTTTTGAGATAGGAATTTTGGGTTTTCATGAGCTGTATGCCAAAATCATCAGTATTAAAACAATAAAAGACCTGAAATATTTCAGTTGGTGTGCAATGAATCTAAAATATATGAAAGTCTAATTTTTTATCATTACATTATGGAAAATAATGAACTTTTTCACAATATGCTAATTTTTTGAGAAGGACCTGTATATATATATATATACACACACACACACACACACACACACACACACACACACACACACACACACACACATATATATGTTGTTCTAAGGAGTCAGTCATGTCATTGGCTCCCCCCTGTGGACTGATCACCCTCCTCCAAATCTTCCAGAACTCCCACTTAATCCCACATGGCCTAATGGTTAGAGAGTTTGACTCCTAACCCTAAGGTTGTGGGTTCAAGTCTCGGGCAGGCAGTACCTCGACTGAGGTGCCCTTGAGCAAGGCACCGAACCCTCAACTGCTCTGTTGTGTGTTCACTGCTGTGTGTGTGCGCACTTTTGATGGGTTAAATGCAGAGCACGAATTCTGAGTATGGGTCACCATACTTGGCTGTATGTCACTTCACTTCAAAGAAATGGATGGTACATGTATATTCTGGTTGTAGTATGTGAAGGCTTGAATCATGTGTAACAGGAGCCAGCAAACAATAAACAGAGTCAAGACTAAAACCAGAGAGCTGGCCAATTTGTGCTCCTTTTGCCTATATGTACTGGTTTCAGATGTCCTCAACTCCTAACTTTTTATAAATATGTAGCAATACAAAGCTATCATGTCTGCCAGTGGAGGAAGAAAACAGCCCTCAAAGATGAAGAGGATCAGGTATGCAATGGGAATGAGAGCAATGAACTTACAGTGTATGGAGGTGGAGTTGTAACGTGTCGGTGTGTCATGGTTTTACCATCCAAACAGGGGTAAGAAGCCCAGTACAGATGCCAGTATCCAGCGCACAGTGATGAGGAACCACGAGCGCCTCTTAGTGACTGTAGACTTGTACCTGCAGAGCAAAGAAGAGCCTTAAAATCAAATTTGCCCAATATTTCTTAACAAATTTATATCGTTTCATTTAATGCCACACTGTGCTGAACATTGCAAATGTATCATTTTGCATTAGGGTCTGAAAATGCTTGTATTTAACATTATAATAATTATTTATAAGAAAATATTTATATAAATATATTATGCTAATAATATAATATTTAAAAACAAAATTTAAATATTTTTCATTACAAGAAAAATAAATTAAATAAAAAGTCTAACTGAAAATGTAATTCATCAATTTTAGAATGTTCTAAAAAGAGTCTTGAGCTTCAAAGACAATCTGTACAAAGGAGTTGACATGATCAATCAGCTTACTTATTCTTTATGATTGACGTGAATATGTTAGAGGAGATATCTCAATGCTACCACTTGCTTTTCAAACCATTAGGCTACTTGCCAGCACAGTCAAGGTGAGGTCAGTCGAAAGGAAAATTAGATTTTTTGTTGTTGTTGTTGTTGTATTATTCTTCACAATAACATGTAGCCTACTGATGAATCATGCACAATAATCATTTTTGATCACTGCATAGCTCGAGAGCACAGCTGCAATGTAGTCTCTTTCTGTGGCTCAGTGGTAGACCATTGTGTTAGCAGCGCAAAAGGTTGTGGGTTCAATTCCCAGGGAACACACATACTGGTGTAAAAAAAAAAAAAATGTGTGGCCTGAATGTACTGCAAGTCGCTTTGGATAAAAGCGTCTGCTAAATGCATAAATGTAAATATAGTTGACACACTTCTTGAATCAATCAAACCGCAGCTTCCTGCTTTACCAGCAACAAGCTTAGTTACAATTTAATGGCACACCACCATAAGGGTGTATGTATTATACTTTAGGTGCCAATAGAGAAATCCGAGCACATAATATTTATAAACACAAATTTATAGATAGCTCAAACAACACAGTATGGTGCTAACAATGCTACGGTCATGGGTTTGATTCGCAGGGAATGCACTTGATAAAATCTATAGCCTAAAGTTAGTTGTTAGTTATTTTTGGGGGTGGTGAAATTTTTGAAAGAAGTCTCCTATGTTCCCCAATGCTGCATTTATTTGATCAAAAATATAGTAAAATTGTGAAATATTATTATAATTTAAAAATAACTTTTATTTTTGAATGCATTTTAAAATATAAACATTAACATATCTAAAAATATGTTTAAAAGGTTTAAAATATGTTTAAATAGGTTCTAAAATGTTTGTCTAAAATAGAAACAAACATTTCTTATCAATGTTGAAAACAGTTGTGCTTCTTTATATTTTTGTGGAAACTGTGATTATATATGTTTTCAGGATTCTTGGATGAATAAAAAGTTCAAAAGAGCAGCATTTATTTAAAATAAATCTTTTGTAACACTATGAACGTCTTTCCTGTCACTTTGATTAATTTAACGTGTTCTTGATGAAAACAATTTTTAAAAAATTCTTAATTTTTAAATGTAATTTAAAAATATTTTAAATATTTCTTTTTAAACATTTCTTTTTCAAATTTCTAAAACATTCTCTTTATTTATTTTTAAATTTAAAAAAGAAAAGAAGAAAAAAACAACTTCAAAGTACTGATCTTGCAAAAAATGATTTGCATGTGTGTGAGCATGTTTGGTTCTGTGTGTGAAGTCAGCTTCCTATTTAAACCACCACTACTTTAAGTAAGTTCCTGTAGAGTTCCTGTGCTTATTCTCATCATGGCTGATGGTGAGAAGGTGATCTATACTTCCCTGGAGGTGCTCATCGCTGTAGGATGCTGCCTGGGGAACATGCTGGTCATCTGGGCAGTGTGGTCATGCCGTGCCTTAAGCCAGACTACATTCTGTTTCGTTGTGTCTCTGGCGGTGGCTGATCTTCTGGTGGGAGCAGTGGCCGTGCCTTTCGCTGTGGTGGTTGATGGACGTTTGAAGACTAGTTTCCACAGCTGCCTCTTCATCAGCTGTGTGGTCATTGTGTTGACCCAGGCCTCTGTTCACTCCCTGCTGGCCATCGCTGTGGACCGATACCTGCGTGTTTATAACCCTCTCAGGTCTGAACATTTAATAGTCATGCTTTTTTTACAATGCCTATTTAAAGACTTGCTTGTGTGACAGCCTATTTGATCAAGCTTGCTGATAAGGAGAAAATCAAATGTCAGTACTGTAGTTCTCAGAAATAACATGCAACTTGAAACAAAAACATTCCTTAAGTCTACATGAAATCTAAATGGGCCCCATTTACAATCTTAAAGTACATTAAGAATGTATTTATTTCACAGAAATCTTTTCATAATCTGCTATAAAACTTGCTCTGCCTTTGAAAACTACACTTTTGACATTTTTATCCAAAGCAACTTACTCCGCATTCAGTGCTAACATTTTTTAGCTAACATATGTTCTCTGGGAATCAAACCCACAACCTTTTGCACTGCTAATACAATGCTCTACCACTGAGCCACAGGAACACTTTATACTTCTAATATCATTTTCAAATATTAAAATGCCCATCACCCAACTGATTCTAAGTTTCAGGTCAGTAATTATTTTTTTTAAATAGTTTATACTAATTAATACTTTATTCAGCAAGGGTGCAGATCAAAACTGAGAGTAAATACATTTATAATGTTACCAAAAAAATCAATTTCAAATAAATTAAGTTCTTTTAAACTTTCTATTCATTAAAGAATCCTGAAAACAATATAATAATCAGAAATGTTTCTTGAGTGGCAAATCAGCATATTAGATATTATATGATTTCTGAAGGATCATGTGACAGTGAAGTCTGGAGTAATGATGCTGAAAATTCAGCTTTACATCACAGGGATAATTCCATTTTATAAATATATTACAATAGAAAATTTTTATTTTAAATTGTAATAATATTTCACAATATTCCCATTTTTCAACTGCATTTTTGATCAAATATATGCAGCCTTGGTGAGCAGAAGAGACTTTCAAAGACATTAGAAAAAGATCTTACCAACCCCAAACTTTAAAAATGATTGTGTATCAATAAATTGTGTATAGTGTATAAATAAACATCTAATAATAATAATAATAATAATATATATATATATATATATATATATATATATATATATATATATATATATATATATATATATATATATATATATATATATATATATATACATATACACACACACACACACACATACCTTTTTTCAATTATTATTATTTTTTTCAAATAATCTTTTTAATTTTCAGGTACAGGGGAGCAGTCAGAAAGAAGCACTTATGGGCCGCGGCCACTGTATGTTGGCTCTCTGCTTTTATACTAGGTTTCATTCCCATGCTTGGATGGCACAAAAAAGACACCACAACCACTGAAAACTCCACGATTACATGTCATTTCATAACGGTCATACACATGTCCTACATGGTCAACTTCAACTTCCTCGCTTGCATCCTTACACCCACTATCATCATGATGGTGCTGTACTTGTTACTCTTCAATATGATATCCAAACAGCTCAGAAAAAGAATTGGGAGTCGCACCGTGGAGTCCTTTTACCATAAGGAGCGGAGACTGGCCAATTCTCTGGCTTTGGTTCTGGTTCTATTTGCTGTTTCTTGGCTTCCGCTGCACATAATGAACACGGTGAATTACTACAAGATTGTCGAAGTTCCCTCTGTCGCCTTTCACATTGGCATCCTCCTCTCTCACGCTAACTCCGCCATTAACCCCATAGTGTACGCTTTCAAAGTCCCTAAGATTAAGATGGCATTTAAAAGCATCCTCATGAAGGAGACAAGCTCGGAACAGAAAGGAAATCAGAGCAGCCAGACTTTGGATAACAACGAGAGCAACTCGAACAGCACCGCCAGATGCAGCATGAAAATAAAACCACAAGTCGTTTTGATTTCAAATCAGGACGGTTAGCATTAGTCTGTAATCGGGAGACCAGGCTAGAAGTCAAAAGTAAAAAAAAATATCCAGCAATGGTTTTGTATGTTGGTTTCAAATGCCTAGTTCCTAAATTAGAATATTTTTCTGACTTTTAACATTCAAACTACACTGTAATTCTACTGTCATCGTATTTTTGTACTAAATAAATTAGCACAATAAAACTGCACTGAAATACCTAAAAACAAGGACCAGCTGTATAATGAAGAGGCTGAATTGTTTTTTCATAAATATATTTATTATATATTATGCTATATATGTATGCAATTTATTACTAACAATATCTGTAGGATATTTTTATACATGTATTTGTTTTGTTTAAGTTTTTATGTGAGAACTTGCCCCACTATGGTCAACATGTGTTTCAATGAACTGTCTGTATATATATATATACATATATATATACATATATATATATATATAGTATATATATTATATATATATATATATATATATATATATATATATATATATATATATATATATATATATATATATAGCATATATATATATATATATATAATAAATGTATGCTTTAAATTAGCAAGGATGTATACATTTAAGTGACAGTAAAGACATTTATAATTTTGCACAAAAAAAAAAATGGAAATAAATTTTGAACTTTCTATTCATCAGAGAATCCTGAAAATAAAAATGCATCACAGTTTCCATAAAAATATTCTGCAGCACAACTGTTTTCAACATTGATAATAATCAGAAATGTTTCTTGAGCAGCAAATCAGCAAATCAGAATGATTTCTGAAGATCATGTGACACTGAAGACTGGAGTAAAGATGCTGAAAATCCAGCTTTGATCACAGAAATAAATAACATTTAAAAATAATATTTCATGTCACCATGATGAAAGAGGAAGCGAAACTAACAAGAGTCATTCTGTTTCTGTAAAAACAATTTTATAAAGCCACAATGACCTTCCACATCCTTGCTTTATAATTTCAGAAATTTCACATTTAAAGGAACAGTCACACAACAATGGAGATTCAGTCCTCATTTGCTCACCTTCATGTTGTTTCAAACCTGTAAGAATTTCTGTCTTCTGTGAAAGAAGTATGCCCATGCAGAATGCTCTTTTTCAACTCTGTTAAAAAAAAATCATACAAACATCACAAAAACACATTTTACAAACCTTTATCTATCTATCTATCTATCTATCTATCTATCTATCTATCTATCTATCTATCTATCTATCTATCTATCTATCTATCTATCTATCTATCTATCTATCTTATTTAGCTTTTTTTTCTAAACAAAGACATTTAAGATCCTGACCATGAGTAGAATCACAAATATTTCTTTCACATCATAACTCTCTAAAATTCCTTTCACTTTCTGTTTCCTCCAGGTTTAAAGGGTCATATGATGCGATTTCAAGTTTTCCTTTCTCTTTGGAGTGTTACAAGCTGTTTGTGAATAGACAGGATCCCTAAAGTTGCAAAGACTAAAGTCTGAAATCCAAAGAGATATTCTTTATAAAAGTTGAGACTTGTTCACACACTCCTTAAACTCTTCGTTCTAACACACCCACACATGTCTACGTCACGATGTGGGAAGATTTGCATAACACCGCCCAAATGTTCACGCAAAGAAAGAAGGCGTAACTTTGATTCTCTCTGTTGCCGCCGGCGCCATGTCGTGGAGATGCTTTTCCGATGTGAAGGTGAAACTACTTTGTTTAGTCTTCCAAAAGAGGACACAACGAGAAATCAGTGGTTAAGTTGTATTTCAACACTGTTCCAGAACACTTCAACCCAAATATTCAGCTGTGTGCAACACATTTTATGGAGGACTGTTTCCTGATCCTTGGAGAGAAGACTACAATGTCGGCTGTTCTGACTCACAGCCTATAAGTACTTTCTACATATGTAAAGGATTTGCCACTGATGATCCAAACTGATGATCCAGTCCTCACGACCCCCTGCTCTGCACATTTTGTATGTTACTCTTACTTTGTGTGAAGACGTTGCGCAGCGCAAATCCGTGAATGACAAATTTCCCCTGCTCAGGGAGTAGGGAGCAATGAACAATGTGTAGGGACCATGTCAATAACGAGCTGATTATCTGAATTAGGTGTGTTAACAAAGAGAGACGTGCAAAATATGCAGAGCTGGAATTGAGAACCGCTGGTGTAGAGTAGAGCTTGTTGTTTGTCGGATGCAACAAATGGCCTGTTTGTAATGGGTTTTATTGTTTTTGTCTTGTCGTGCCAGTTAAGGGGTGTAACATTTCCATCACACGCTTGAGGCATTCGGCCAATCACAAAGCATTGGATAGCTGGCCAATCAGAGCACACCTCGCTTTTCGGACCGATGAGCTTTGTAAAAAACAACACATTTTAGAAAGGCGGGGCAGAGAGAAGAAACAATAATGTACAGTATGTGGAAAATAATGTGTTCTTTGAACCTTAAGAACCATAAACACATTTCATTACACCAATACACAAAATAATGTTCTTTTTAGCAACGTCATATGACCTTTTAATTATATTATCAGTGTGTCCTCAGAAGGCTGGACTCTGCTGTAAATTAGACTGGACGTTCCCTCTGTATTCTCTTTAAATGATGTACTGGCATTGGGCCATGTGGAAGTGAACAATGCTGATCCTGAGGGAACATTTGGAGCGTTCCTCAGGGAGAAGTACTGGATTTCTGTAAGAAGTCTGAGTTTTCACAGGCCATCTTGTTCTTTCTCTGTACAGCGTAATATCAGCCTCGGTCCAAACAGCGCGAGCAGAATACTCAGGATTTATAATGTTCATCTCCCACATTATTACTTTTCCTAACATCGCTTGAGTTCATTTTGCTGAGTGAAGTTGAAAAATATGAAATAGACCTTTTGGCGCAGCGTTGAAAAGCAATATCCAAATCAATTCTCATCAGTGTCACAAAAACCAGAGGCTATGAAACTACACATATATACAGCTAATTTAATTTGATGCAAATGACAACACAGCTCAAGACATACAGCGGCTCAATATGCTATGCTCAGGCAAACCTGCAAGTCGATTGTTCAGACAATCATTTTCATTTGATGATCCAAAACAAATCGAAAGCTCTACTAAAGGAACTACAGGTCTTGCAAAACTCATCTTTAACCACTAACTTCTCCATTTGTCACCACACATAAAGAGCCTGTGGTTTATTTACATTCTTTTTGATTGCTGGAATTCCATGTATTTATTCAAAAGGTTTCTGCCAAAATAAATTACTCTATTATATGTAAAATATAACTAGATTTTTAAATTTGTTGAAGATAATGTGTATAATCTCATCGCCATGGTGTGGGCATTGTCAATGGTTGCTAGGGTGTTTATGTGTGATTGCTATTGTGTTATGGGTGATTTCTAGGTGCTTGCTTTCACTACCTAATGCTCTAATTGTAAATGATCGCTTCTATATCTTGGGTCCCTTAATCTGATGGATTTTTTTCACCTGTTTTAGGGGGAAAAACAAAGTGTAAATCATTGTGTGAAATCCAAATCATTTATGTCACGCCCTTTATACGTGTTCAGTAGTTTGTATGTAATTGCAGACCTTATTAGAGCACATTCCCATTTAATCTTCAAACCGTCATCATCACTGAACCTCAAGAGGGCCGTAAACATATTCATTACTGCTCTATGCATCATGCTTACCGCTCAAGTCAATAGTCCTACAGGGCGGCCTGAAAGCCCTTGTGCTTGATACATTGATCTCTCTTCAGCATACATAACATCGCCATGACAACTCAAGCCTTTATGGTTCACTTGTCACTCATCTCTGTAAAACTGCACAGACGGTTACACATGATGAGAGGTCCCTACCAGAAGGTTTGCATGAGTGTTGCATAATGCTTTTAAGCAATGGCTACCTACTGTAAATTATGCTTTGCATGCAAACAAAGGTCAGGACTGACAAGCAAACGTTGGTCACTTAACAAATAATAGCACAGTAACCTCAGTTCAACACAAACACAAATGCTGCAGGATGAGTCACTAATCCCTAGTATGAGCAATAGTGATGCAAATATCACTAATAATGCTAAATCTAAAGTATTGCATTTCCCTGGAAAGACATTTAGGTGTTTACATCATCTTAATGGAATGAAACTAATCAAAGAGATTGCCTTAGACATCCTTTCAGAAAAGCACAAGAACAGCATTTACTTCAAACATCACTGCACTAGACAGTCTTAAAACGGTTGAAAGTCCAAACAGAACGTTTTAGGGGCTCTTGGCAATATGGAGTGCCATTTCATTTCATTATGACACAGCTGTCTGAAGTACTTTGTTACAACTGACCAATCAAGAATCTTCGAATTTAGGGCTTCCACAACTCGATGAAAAGCTTATAATTAATATATATATATATATATATATATATATATATATATATATATATATATATATATATATATATATATATATATATATATATATATATAGATATATATATATATATATATATTGTTTATTTGTTTACCTGTATGTCTCATGATGACTAACTGACATCAGAGAGCTGTGAAGTTGCAAATGAGTTTTTAAATTACTGAAATAACTTGGTGATATAATCAGATAAATAAAGGAAATAATAATATGGGTGTAAGTTGGTGAATCCCTTTTTAAAATAAACCACATCAGGGTGATGCACCGCAATTTACCATGTTTCGTAACTTTAAATGAATAAGTGTAGAATGACTTGCACTGCTGAAGCGTAAGGTATACATTGTCTCAGTTGTATCTTCTAATCAATAACAAGATTAAATGGAGAGACAATGGACACTCTAACTTAGTTTTCCTGTTTTCTCCTGAGAAGAAATCTCAATAATGCCATTTTTCAATAAATTCTCTCACAAACAAATGAGCTGATCTGGATCTACATCCGTTTCATTTTTATTCCCCAAAGAATATTTTGTAGAAACCTCTAAGTTTATATTGCAATGAAGCCTAAGTGACAATTCCTCTGAGCTCTGAAAGTGCAATAAGATATTCCACTGTGTCATGACTCAAAAAGGAAATCTCAATTCTGCATGAGAGGACTAAAATAGACATCATAACCACATAATGCTGAGGAGCCCAGGGAACGAGATGAAACGATCATGGCTGGCAAGTGCTTCCTTAATACTGAGATGTATCCATTACCTCATTACAATGAACATTACTGAAAATTAACCCAACATTACTGTATTTGATGAAGATGATGTCCGATTTCCTGGGTAGAAACATTTGAATATCAAAATAATGTCTCTCTCCATGCAGTGAGAGAGACATGAAGTGACAGAGGCAAGAAACAGAGGATTCTGGGACATGCATGTGCTTGATTCAGAATTAAATGAAATTTTGGCTCGCTTTCAGTTCCAGAATGTAAATTTGAATTAAATAAGCCACAACCCACTGGATGTTGAAGAGGAATTTCAACTAGAATGACAGGAAAAGGAATTTACTGAACTGAAATGATGATTTCAACAAACTGGGCAAAAATAATTAATATTATAATATAATTAAACTCAATATAAAATAATGAGCAATATATATATATATATATATTAATAACCTATACACACTACCTTTTAAAAGTTTGGAAGAAATTAATACTTTTATTCAACAAAAATCTTTTAAAAAGTAACAATAAAGACATCTATTATATAAATATTACTATTTCAAACAAATGCTTTCAATATAATAATAAAAAAATTTTTTCTTAAGTAATAAATCTAGAATGATTTCTGATCAGAACAAAATATCATGATTAAATACAATTTTACAATATATTACAACAGAAAAAAAGCTATTTTAAATTGTAATAATATTTCACAATATTACTGTATTTTTGATCAAATGTTAGCCTGGGTGAGAACTTTTTGCAAAATATTTTAAAAATCTTACCAACCCTAAACTTTTGAACTGTATTTTATGTAAGATATAAACAGATAATTAATTACTATTCACAATTAAAATCAGTCTGTTAAAAAATAATAATAATAATAATTAAAAACTCTGGAAATATCCCCTACGGTGTTTATATGATAACATGTTCATAGGTAATTCTAACAATGAAATCACAGTTTTGTTCCATTTAAATTCTACTTCTCTAAGTTTTAAATTCAAATTACCATTCTGTATCCTGTTTCCACTAATTCAAATTCAAAAGTTGAACTGGAATTTAAAATCATACTCAGTTGAATTATGAATGACAGTGGTGTTTGAGGTATGGCAAGTGTGCGAACAGAGAGAAAGTGAGAGAGGAACAGTGAGCAAGGCGAGCCATGGGCAAGAAAATAGTACTGCAGAGAATGAACCACCCCTCCCTTCCCAGCCTGCAGAGCCTCCATAACAGGAGAAGGAGAAGCAGGAGTTCCTGAAGATGAACAGAACAACTCAAAGTAACAACAGATCGCATGCAACTGCTTTTGAAGTGTCTTTCATGGCTTTTATTGACTAGTCAGGACGGTTCAAACTACTACCTGTATGAAAGACAGCCATAAATACAAAAAAACAGCAGAAAAGACTGAGTGATATAATAAAATGACATCACATACCAGCATCTGAGGACATCATGAGACTCTTATAGAAGAACCAGTGCCATGGTGTGAGAGGAACTACTTCTACAGATGGTGAAGATGTCAACACTCAGAGTGACTGAGAGTTGGGAGAAGGTGGACCTGATGTACATCTCCATCGAGATCACTATCGCTCTGGCATCGGTGCTTGGGAATGTGCTGGTGGTCCTGGTGGTTTGCATGAACCAGGCTCTCAGAGACCCGACTTTCTGTTTTATTGTTTCTCTGGCACTGGCTGATATTGCGGTCGGCATTCTTGTCATTCCACTGGCGGTGGTCCTCAGCTTGGGTCTCAGCACACTGTTTTACAACTGCCTCTTCATTTCCTGCCTCCTCGTCATCATCACCCAAAGCTCCATATTATCCCTGCTGGCCATCGCCATCGACCGCTTCCTACGTGTCAAAATCCCCACCAGGTGAGTCTGAAACACTGAAGAAAGATGAAATATTTTCTGTTTAGTTGCATGTCGTGTGACCATCAACTGACATCAGAGATCAGCGAACATGCGAATGTATTGTGAAATTATTGAAATCTTAAAATTAAAATGTCAGGGTTTGTGGGCCTTTCTTAGGGTGGTGCACCAGAATTAACACAAATGTATTTACCATGTTTTGTAACTAAAAAGAACTTCCACTGAGAAATTTCTAGCAAATTTCACAATCACAGAAAAAGAACATCACAGTAAACACACAAAGTAACACACTGAATTAAACGTACTAAGGTTAAAATAAGATGTTCTTGCAAAGCATACTTCAATAACCTTTGCTTTATTTGAGAAAAATATTTTTTTACAAATGTATGTCTATTAGTGCAAAATGATTAGTACTGCTGAAGTAAAACAGAAAAATGACAAATTTTATGTTGGTTTACTGACTTTAGATGTCTAGGACATTACGACTGAGTCCACCAACAAACAACTTGTTTGGGTGCATAAAAAAATGCTGAAGCATTTTGCAAACTTAGTTGGAATGAAATTACTTTTAAAATGACTTTTGCATGACACAAAGCAGTAATTTAATACATAGCATTGAGTAGCTTTTTGCTTCCATGCAATAGGATTGTGATTAAAAAAACAGTAATGTATAATAAATGGTTTCATTTAATAATAATAATTGTTCACCAAGGTATTTAGCTTTGAGAATGGATCATCAAAACAGAAGTCATAACAACTGGATTTTTTACATTCATATTTTTTTCTGATAGAGATAACACTTTAATGCATCAGCTTTGTTTTATCATATTTCTTGGCCAGACAGCAGGACAGCAATTTATCTGTTGCTTTCTTCAATGCAAATCAATGGGCTGGTGTAATGCAAGGCTTTTAACTAAATGAAACCCCTGCTGTCTGTCAAAGGGAGTGATGTTCACTGGTTTGATAGTATTTTGGCAGCGTCCCTAACCACTCATTTGCTTGATGTTTGAAGTCATGTGACTTAAACTGCTTATGTAACACATTTGTGGAGAATGGTGAATTGAATATATTAAAATATTTTAAAATCCATAATTTATATCTTATAAATAAAGAGATTTATTTATAAGGAAAGTGTGACTCATTGGCATTTTTACTACAAACATAAATAAAATAAAACAATATTTCATATTAATTCAGACTTACAGTACATTTTTGCCTCGAGGGTGATAAAACATTGGAAAAATATCCCACAGTCTAGCCATATCTGGAAAAAAGAATATCATAGAGATCAGGGAGCAACTACCTGAACACTCTTGAAACCACTTAGCAACACAGTAAAACCATTCAAAACCCCTTAGCAACTGCATAGCAACCACCGACAATAACATTTCATTCAAAAAATCTAGTTGCTTAGTACTATAGTACTAGGGTAGGTATAGTTCACCCAAAATGACAATTCTGTCATCCTTTACATTTACATTTCTTGAACACAAAAGAAGATATTTTGAAGAATGTTGGTAACTGGTAGCCATTGAGTTCCATAGGATAGAGTTCCAAGTCAGTGGCTACCGTCAACTGTTTGGGTGAACTAAGACCATACGAAAAGTGCTAATCCATGACATTTCTAACATTAGTGGTGTGCATTATGTAGAATTACACTTGCATTATCACTTGTGGTTATCATTGGTTTAAAAAAGTAATTTATGTCATTGTCTTTGTATTGTTTAACAGGTATAACATCATTGTTACGCAGAGGCGGGCGTGGGTAGCTGTGGGTTTGTGCTGGCTCATCTCGTTTCTGACTGGTTTAGTGCCGATGGCCGGCTGGCACCGCACCCCACCCATAAATGTGAGCACGACGGCCATCGAATGCCAGTTCACCAACGTCATGTGCATGGATTATATGGTCTACTTCAACTTCTTTGTTTGGGTGGTGGTGCCCCTGACCATCATGATCGGCCTGTACGCCGAGATCTTCCGTGTGATCTGCCGCCAGCTCAACCGTCGAGCTGAGGCCACCTGCGACTCGAGCAAGTACTACCGTAAAGAGCTGAAACTTGCAAAGTCATTAGCGCTAATTCTGTTTCTGTTCGCGCTCTGCTGGCTGCCACTGCATATTATGAACAGTATTGTGTTTTTTTGCCCTACATGCAACGTGCCCAAGAGTGCTTTTTATGTTGGCATCTTCATGTCACACGTCAACTCCGCACTCAACCCGGTGGTGTACGCCTTCCGCATCCAGCGCTTCCGTGATACGCTGATTCATATCATCCAGCGATTCGTGCTCTGTAAAACCCCATCAGCCAACCTGAGCCAGCACGCTCCTGGACCCATCACAGAGAAAACCCAAGTTCAGTAGCAACTAAGACTGAAGACTTTATATATACAAAGAATGCAATGCAACATGTAATATGGCGGAATAAGTCCCGCCTTCTAAATAAAAGAGCCAGTCAGCAGTTAGTAAAGTCATTGCTTTACTGCAGTTGCCATTAGGAGCTCCAGTTGAAATAGAAACAATCAATGTTTTGAGAGGTGCACGTAGGACTGCATATGCTTTTTAACGGTGTTTGAGCATAAGAAACAACATTTATGGACCGTTCATGTCAGATTTTGTTGATTTCCCCATTTAAGTTCCCTATTCAGACGTGGTTTTGGGTGCCTGAAATAGCTGCCTGATGGCATTGAAAATATGGAACAGACTTTCACACACTGTCTGGGTTTTAGCAACTGACTGGCGAAAGGAACTATGCAAATCAGGAAACAACACAAACATACCCAAAAAAGTGCAGAACATTCATGCAATGCATTTCTCCATTTTATATTCTGATTCTGTGCTCTACATAGTGGAGGATGCAGCGAACTACTGCAGTCTGACATTACTGCAGTTCATGCACCTGAATCAGCTCTTTAAAATGCAGAAAGCGCGTTTGTCTACACTGTGTCTGGAAATATGCCCAGTTATAATGCTCTTCTCCATCATCTGATTAATTACTGGTGCCACAATGTCTCGAAAATGTACATAAACATCGCTTTTCCAGCGTAACTGTGTCAAGCAAATAACAAGCTTTGTGAAAATTCAACAATAAGCCTTATTTACATAGCAAGGAGGCATGTTTGCACTGGACATAATTACTTGAATTAAAAATTCAAAGCGCAATGCTATAACGCACCTGGTTAAGTTGGAATATGGTGATTTTTTTTTACTGAAATATTGAATGTAAAAGCAGTGCAACTGTATAGTGAATTTACCACTGTGAGTTCAACTATGGACAGATAGTTCACTAAAAACTCTGCAGCTTCAAAGATCTCTCTTTTGAATAATAAAAATATTTTGTGTGCTGATGTGGCTAAGCACTGGATGATTTATTACACTTGGCATGCACACCAAACAACTAGTGAATGGAGTAAAATGGTACAATTTAACAGAAATGAACAGAACCAATTTCCCAACATTGAGCAGGACAAACCAATATTCATTACAGTCCCAATGCTTCAGGTTTCAATTTTCCACCAAAGAACAAAACAACCAATATTCATTACAGCAGGTTTTTCAGCTACTGGCTTGGATTTGGTTGCACATGTGAGTGCAATTTCTTCAAATAAAAATCAATATCATGCATTGAAGAATTTGCATTTATTAAAGGTGCTGTATGTAATTTTTTAACTGTACTAAAGCATAAAACAATGCTACAGCCAGATTCTACTTTGAAAATGTGCATTCCGTGTCGGAATGACTGTTTTTGTTTTGGTCTCTGTGACTTCGCCATCAGCCCGTTTAATCAATAGTATTTTGACACCCTGGGTTGCCAGAGCAGAAAAACAACATATGGCAGCCATGGAAGCCAACCAACAAAGTGGGTCAGGAATTGCAGATTCTACCTGACCAAAAACCTCGACATCCATCTAAAAATCTCTAAGGCCAGGGGATTATTAATACACGGATAAATTAACTCATCATCTTACAGTGTAAGGCTTGTCACCTTCCATTGTTAATTGTGCTCATTACAAAAACCTTTTTACAGAAGACAGGCGAGTCTTCAGGAAACCTGTTTGAAAACAATCGTTATTGCAGAAACACACAAACCAGTAAACATCTACCTAGCAACCACCTCACATCGTGCGAAAAAAACAAAACAAACAAACAAACAAAAAAACACTCAAAACACCTTAGCAACTGCATAGCATCACCCTGGCAACCCACAGTACAGTATTTTTTCACAGTACATTAGCAAATCCAGGGCTAATCTGAAGAGGGGCATCAAAAAGGCCAAGTACTGGTGAACTTTTACCGGTGTGCGATCGAGAGCATCCTGACCAGTTGTATCACAGTCTGGTATGGGAACTGCTCAGTTACTGACCGCAAGGCACTGCAACACATCACAGGGACACCACTTCCTGCTATTGAGGACATCCAGAGAAAACGCTGTCTACATTGAGCTCGCAGCATTCTTAAGGACTCCTCTCACCCTGACCATGGACTGTTTAACCTCCTGCCCTCCGGGAGGCGCTTCAGGCGCCTCCGGACAAGGACCAGCAGATTCAGGAACAGCTTTTTCCCTACAGCTGTCTCCTTACTGAACTCTGCCCTCTGACACCCCCAACCCCCCCCCCCCCACACCACACACACAGACTTACAAACAAGCAAAAAACAGTAAACTTGTTATCACTTGCACTACTGTCTGTTCATCCAGAATACTGAGTAATCCATTTGCACACTGAATATTTTCTATGCACTTTTACTGTCCATTGCACTAGTGTAAATTATGTTCATATGTTTATAGTTTCTGCTTATAGTGTACATACACTATATACATAATCCATCTGTATAGTATGTTCATAGTACACCTATCTGTATATCATGCTGATAGTATTTAAAATCTGTAAATTATGTCCATAATACTGCCTTAACTGTATATTTATTGTACATTTGTAACATATTGTAGACCTTGTATATTCTGTACTTATTGCTTATTGCACTTCTGGTTAGATGCTAACTGCATTTTGTTGCCTTCTACCTTACATGAGCAATGACAATAAAGTTGAATCTAATCTAATCTAATCTAATCTAATCTAATCTAATCTAATCTAATCTAATCTAATCTAATCTAATAACAGCTTTAAAGCTTGGATGTTTTACCATTTTATCATTATTATTAAAGATGATTCTTTCGATTTCATGACTGAGAATAATCCTTTTACAATATTTTTAATTATTCTTTACATCAACATAATTTAAGGTCGTACAACATAAAATATTTTTTCACAGTACATTAATGAGAAGGAAAAAAGCTTAATATTCCTAAATATAAGTGTAATTTTATTTTTTCAATGTACACATTTATTTATTTATTTATTTATTTTTTGCCTGTACAGTAAAAGGGTTAAACAGAGTTTGTGAATTACAATAAAAAATACCAATAGATTCAGCTAACAAACTATGATAACAGCAAATTCACATAACACACAGCCTAACTGAAATTTAAATACTGTATATTTATAATAGTAAAGATACAGTAAGAATTTGCATTTAGTATGTCCTGCATGGCTGTGCCATTTTTCCAATAAACTGTATGCAAACTGGTAAAGCATCAAGATAAATATGAAAATGAATTTAGGATAATGTGATTCACAGTATCCCATATCAAAATACATCATGATCACACACATTTACTGAGACGCCTCCAGTGTACTAGAACGGTCACAGGCTTTAGTTCTCAGGCTCAGCATGTCGTCTAGTTCTTCATTCAGGTGACAAACCAACTGACTGACCGCAGCGTCACTGCTAATTCCATAGATAAGCGAAACAAAAGGAAGCTCTGGTCAAATGTGAGATATGTTGCAGACACAATGACCAAAGATTATGATGAAGAAGTGACTGACAATCAATAAATGTGAACTTTCACCATGCTAGTATATAAGTAAACATGGAAAAACCTATAAAAATATACCACGTCAGTGGCAAGAACACAACAGGGCCAGTGTATCTTTATGAAATCTTGAAGCGGTAATTATGTTAGCTTGACAAATATATAAAATCATTATATATACAAATTGACTATAAACAGTCTAGCAACCACTCAGAACAACTTAGAAACCACCTATCTACTTCATAGCAACCATGCAGCTCACATGGTTAAAAGCAGCCTAGTAGCAACAACCCAAACCCCTAGGCAACAACCTAGCAACCACTAATAGCACAAAATCAGTTTTTGTTTTCAAATTTTTAAATGCAAGGCTTTTAGAGGCAAAAACCATATATTAACTTCAAAACTTTCTGATAAGGCTTTTCAAGGCAAAAAGGTTTTTATTTTTATTTTTTTCAAATTTTAAATAATATTGAATTATGACACTGAATAATAAAGGAAGGCAGACTATGTGAAATTATAAAATATGTGAAGCTGGTAAGTGAAATAAGGAGAAATCGTTAAATTTAAAAGGTACCGCTAACACAGGTTAAAATAATAATAATAATAATAATTTGTCCAGGTATTTCAATCGAAGAGTAAAAGAGCGGGAATATCTGTTTTGAGGTGATCGGTGAAGTTTCAAGTGTCGAATCTGCGGCGCGTGATAGACAGATGATGACGTCACGCTCTGAACAGCGGCTCAAAGTTTCGCATCCGGTTGAAAATAATATTATTAGCCTTAAAATAAAGCGTCACCTGCCCATAATCGCGATCTGTCAGCGGCCTCACCGACCTCGGGATCCCACCACGGATGTGTCTTATTCGGGGTTCGTGTTTTCAAAGCATTATAATACTCGCAGACGGATGTCAACAAAGTCGCTGGTTAGCTAGCGAATGCTAACGAACAGCCTGTTCGCCGCTGTATTTCACATTTATATGTTTGTTTACTAGTATGAAATAACATCACATTGACATTTGTTTATATAATTGTAAAATACTAAAGATAACACATTACTATTCTTGACTTTAGAATGTGTGAATGCTAACTAGTGCGTATGTTGTCTAATAATACTGAACAGCGGGCGATACATATTTAGTTTCACTAAAATTGATATCAGGGTTGGTATACTTGGCTTATCTGCGTTTTCGTGGTTATTAACAAATAATGCATAATGTACCGTGGCATTCCTAGAAGTACCATGGTACTTTGAGATATACTGTGGTATTTACATGGTGCTGCTGCTGGTGGATTGACGAACAAACCGAACCCTATTATCTTGTCATTGCCAGGTTGAGACTCAAATCTTGGGGCTGCTGTTAACCTTCCCATCGAGCCGGTTTGGGGACGTGTGTTTGTCCCCCTCCTCCTCAGAGATGGGCAGTCATTTCCGCAGCTACGTCTGGGATCCAGTCCTCATCATCTCCCAGATTATTCTCATGCAGTGCATCTACTACAGCTTCTTGGGTCTGTGGTTGGCTGGCGTTGATGGTTTGGTCCACACCAGTAGATCTCTCGACCAGGTATTCAATTACGAGGTAAGTAACTGTCCAAATAGGGTTCACAATAAAGTTAATTAAAATCAGTACTGTCAGCCTAGACTTACAAATAACTAGTTTATTTTCTGTCAAGTTCTTGGCTTTTCTACAACTCAGGGTCGCTTGTCTATGATGGCATTCATTCTGAATTCTCTCACATGGTGAGTTTATATTAATGGCATCTTATTCCAATAATTTATCTCACATTTGTCAACCCTCTACGCAAACCTTAATTTTTTTAGTTTACTCGCCAGACTGATATACTATTTTACACACACACACACACATGTGTGTATATGTGTATATATATATATATATATATATATATATATATATATATATATATATACACACATTCCAATCAGCTTATCTTTGTAAAATGGCACAGCTTCTTAAATCTTAGCTTCTTAATCAGTCAGTCAAGCATTATATTATGGTATTAAGAAATATTTAATGATATAACTTTAGTGATTGTAACTAAAACTTGGTAACCATGTATGAATGCATATTTGTAATTTTAACTGAAAAGATATTGTTGGTCATTCAGGGTATCTGAAAAAATAATAATAGTAATAGATCATATTAATTATTATTAAAAGATAATACTACTACTAATTCTACTACCATACTAACAATATACAATGCACTACGGATTGATGAGCTGCTGGGTTCATGAATATTAATCACGTTGTCTGCGTTCAGTCAAACTGATTTGCTGAAATCAAAACAGGGGCGGTAATAGATGAACGCCAGCCAATGAAATTGTGATTTGCGCATTAGCTCCGCCCACTACCGAATAAACCGGCATATCTTCTGCTTGTTCTAAAAAGCTGAATAATTCTAAATGAACTCCATTATTTTGACAGGAACATACAACAAAGAATATAGTTTACATGTAGCGTGTCGATTCAGCGAGGTAAGACTCTCGCTCTCTCTCTTTGCATGTGTGAGAAACAGCGCTATCAGCAAAGCGACGGCGAGTCGTGCGACTTCACACAGAGTTTACAGTATGTCAAATACAGGTGCGCTGTGCGTCCATTGAGATGAATTGAAAAAGTACAGATCGATTGACGGAGAGCAGAACTCTGAAGTGCTCAGTCAGTGTTCAGCGAGTGAAAATATATCTGTGCTAAAATTATAATAGCCTCAAACACACACACTGGCGAGTAAAATCTAAGAATTTATTAGCCAATGGCTAACGATAGACATCATTTAATTGCCCAGAGTAAAATTTAGTCGCATATGCGAGTGATTTACTCGCAATGTAGAGGGTTGTTTGTCTAGTCATTTTTGGCTCTGTGTCTCTTTCTCAGCGCTCTTGGCCTGTGGTTTTTCATACGACGGGGAAAGCAGTGTCTGGACTTCACCGTGACGGTGCATTTCTTTCACATGATCGGCTGCTGGATCTATAACGCCCATCTCCCGGCCGCCCTGTCATGGTGGTTGGTCAACGTGGCCTGCATGGCCCTCATGGCGGTCATCGGCGAGTACTTGTGCATGCGGACAGAGCTCAGAGCCATCCCTGTCAACACGGCACCTAAATCCAACCTATGAGGACTGTTTAGAGACTGTTTAGGGTGTGTACGATGTCACGCATCGGCGGGACTGGCCTGTTGACTAACACTGCGGTGGTTTTCCAGGAGGATGAGTAGAAGTGACTTGGTTGTTCTGTGATGTTTTGGTCACATCACTGTATTTAATCTGGATGACGTTGAGACGTGCCACATGGGTTTCATGCTGCATCGCCTGATGATCCTGCGACTTCCCTCAATCAGCATTATGGCATCATTCACATCATTTCAAAAAGACTATTGTAATTATTCTTATTTAGGACCAATTCTTCATCATTCATGGATGGCTACTGAAAATATGACAGTGATGGTCTGTTTTAAACGTACAGAAAGCATCATATCTTATGTGTAAATCTTTATCTAAATAAAATACAATGTAATTCTCAATACTTGGATAATGGTTCCTATTGCTTTGGATAGAATTGTAGTTTTCATGTTATATCAAGTCATTCTTTTACAATTACCAGTGGCAGTGTTTCATTGACCTCAAATGTAGTTTCTTAAATTAGTTTAAGTCAACATGAAATCAAATCTGACGCTGTTTGATTTCTTGATGCATGTTCCTGTTATTGAGCTTGTAGTCCCAAAGCACAAAGTTAAAAGTTACTGCCTGCTAAGGTTTTTTTTGTCATTGTTTGTCCTCAGAAATTGAATTTCAGAAATCTCAGTAAAATGGGTTGCAAATAATGTCTGTTTACTTCAATGTATTTTGCTTCTGATTTTGACCCACGTGACCGTCAGATACAATCAGGATCTCTTTCAAGATTTGTTTGCAGTGAGTAATTGAGTGATTTTTTTCACTTACTCTGCAATAAATCAGAAACTGCCGTATCTGTATAAATCTATGATCTTTGTTTTTCAAAAGTGTGAGCTTTGGCTTCCTAAAAAGTGTATATTTTCTGTTAACCCTGCAACATCCTGTTTCTGAAACACTTTAAGACCGCATAATACTGACTACTAAAAAAAAAAAAAATACTATAGAAAGGCTTAATATTAACTATCATGATAATTTCAGGCTCAAAATATAAGCTTGGAAAGTGCAAAAGGTGTTGCAACCAGTCTGACATCGTGCTGTGTTGCAGGCCCTTTTTCAGTGGTTCTGCTTTTGCTGGGACTTTGTATCTTTGAGTGACTGAACAACATGAAACATTAGAGCTGCACAGTGAAACATCTCATGGCAGCTGCATGGTTTTTCACACATGTGGAATAAAAGATGTTATTTTCTCAAAAGTTTTGCCAGAATAAAAATATACTCTGCCAAGTGACTTATTTGTATTTGTAAAAGTAAGTGTGTGTATATATATATATATATATATATATATATATATATATATATATATATATATATATAGTTATCCTTTAAAAAATAGACAATAAATGGTCAAGAAAATGTCTGGTTAATATTTTCCTGAGAAAAAAAAGAAAAAGGTTCTGCATAAGGGTGATTAAGCCTTTTATGACTGGAGCAAATTAATGTAACTTTCATAATTCTTGATGAGCCTTTTTTTTTTTTTACAAACAAATATTAATACAGTAAGCAAATACTACCTCTGTGTACTACACAGAAATTTCAGATTTTCTTCTCATTAATGATAATTAATCAAGGTCAGAGCTCTTTATCGTACAGATATGAGAATGCTTTACACTCCAGCAGGCATTAAACTTAAATATGTTAGTGGAAATGTGCTTAACTGTCACCATAATGAATGAAACCCCAGCCGTGTTTTGATTTTGGGGATCAAACGTGACCGCGTGAAGCGGTAAAGGAGCAGCTTCCCTCCCAAACACGAGGTGGCGCCAGTGCGCACGCGCGATCGCTCCAAACCCAAACAAAGACATAAAAGGATTCTCATCTTCTACTTCCGGTGGTGTTCGCCCCGCGCTGTTCCGCTGCGAAGATGCCGAAGTGAGTCTCTCTTTATGTTTATTTTGTTCAGTAAGGCGATATATACAAAACAAACCGACACACGTTAGTCGTGAAAGATAAAGTACTGTATCTGTCATGCATTTAGGAATTGTAAAAAACCACATTGCAAAATCAACCGCGTTTCTCCGACAAGAGCTAGCACTTTAAGCTAAGCCATCATTTAATTAGCTTCAAAACGTTTAATTTGGTGCGCTAGTTATTCTGTGTATATATATAGATTAACTTATTTAAATAACGTTTTTGCTGCATTTTAACAATAAAGATTGCGCAGGAACAAAAAAAGTGCCATGGTAATACTATACTATTGATATGTTCCAAATGATTTCTAGAAGACATTGAAGGAAAAACACAGTAACGTTACTTTGTTAGTTCCATGGTATTTATCATGAGCACCATCACTGTCCTGCAGTACCTCTGTAGTGTAACGGTGTGTTGTTTTGGTCTCTTTCAGGTTTTATTGTGATTATTGTGACACATACCTGACACATGATTCAGTAAGATTATTTCCACTTTTTCTATAATCTGAGCTGTGTAACGTGACATTGTTATCTGTGGAAATGTTCATTATTTGAGTGTTTAATCTCTGCAGCCATCAGTCAGAAAGACACACTGCAGCGGACGGAAACATAAAGAAAATGTGAAAGATTATTATCAGAAATGGATGGAGGAGCAGGCTCAGAATCTCATCGACAAAACAAGTGAGTGACCAGTATGCTCTTCCATCTTTACAAAGACCCTTATGCCTGATGGATGTATGGAGGTCTGTTTTTGCCTCATAGTTAAAAAAAAAAAAAAGTAGGCTAATTGATGAAAAATTTAATAAAAAGGTAATTGTGACCTTTTCTTCACAATATTTCTTCAGGTATTTTTCCTCGCGATTCTGATATAGAAGTTAGAATTGCAAGATATACTCAGAATTCTGACTTTGTTTTTCACAATTCTGAGAAAAAGTTAAAATTGAGAGATGTGACCCTAGAAGCTTGAGGAAAGAAATCTTAATATATCCTGCAATTCGTACTTTTTTTTTTATTAGCATTGCAAAGGAGAGTCACTAATTGTGAAGAAATGTCACAATTACCTTTTTATTTTTTATCGGAATGGGCTTCCATGGATCTATAATTAATACGCATACTTGATATAAACTGTCTTGACTCTTTTCTTGATCTTTTAAAGTGTACAGTCGTTTTTATCTGTGTTTCAGCGGCCGCTTTCCAGCAGGGTAAAATTCCACCGACCCCGTTCCCAGGAGCCCCTCCACCTGGCGGATCTCTGCTACCGCATCCCAATATTAGTACGTTTCAGAGATCTGAAATGTTCACTCCCTTTGGCAGTTACAAAGCATATCAACAATTTCTGAGTGAATTCTGTTTTTTCATGCACTGGTATTTTGAGTTATTTTGCTTCTATAACGTCATCTTTCGATAGTGGAAAGAAAACATCTATGTGTTAATTTATTTACAGTTTTTTGTCTATACGTTTCAATTACAGTGCATATTTTTTTTTAACCAAGGGGTTCATTCTTATATCATTCACCTGATTTATAAAACATCTATTCCTAAAAACATCTTTTGACAGTATTTTGTGATTTTTATTTTATAAAAAAATTACCTTAATCTGAACAAAATGAACAAGAATTTTGAACCTGACTTCATTCTGTGTTTAGATTTCTGGACTTGAAATGTACGCAAATTTTAGCTAATGCTTTGTTTACGTATTTAGACTTTACAATTTTCAGAACAAGTTTCTGAATGTAATGACATGAATCAGTTTGGGAGTACGGTGAAATCAAATCAATTTGTGTTTTTTACCCTGGTCACCTGCAATGTCTTGCCTTAAAGGGTTAGTTCAGCCAAAAATGTCATTAATGACTCACCCTCATGTCGTTCCAAACCCGTAAGACCTCCGTTCATCTTCGGAACACAGTTTAAGATATTTTAGATTTAGTCCGAGAGCTTTCAGTCCCTCCATTGAAAATGTATGTACGGTATACTGTCCACGTCCAGAAAGGTAATAAAAACATCATCAAAGTAGTCCATGTGACATCAGAGGGTTCATTAGAATTTGTTGAAGCATTGAATATACATTCTGCTCCAAAAATTACGACTTTATTCAGCATTGTCTTTCCTTTCTGGGTCTGTTGTGAATGCGTTCATGACGCTGCTGACGTACGACCCTGCTGACGTGTTATCTTTGTTATTGGGCGTGCCAGAAAACACGCCAGCAGCGTCGTACATCAACAGTGTCGTGAACGCATTCACAACAGACCCGGAAGAGAAGACAATGCTGAATAAAGTCGTAATTTTTGTTATTTTTGGAGCAGAATGTATATTCAATGCTTCAACAAATTCTAACTGACCCTCTGCTTTCTAGCAGTCAGTCATTGAGAAACCCTTATTGGTCAACCACTAAATTGAGATTTTACTTTTACAAATTGATTAAATCATATTATTAACATAATTTACAAGGAATAACATGTTTTTTCTTGCAGGTGGACCTCCGAGACCTGGCATGCTGCCAGCTCCACCCATGGGTGGTCCTCCTATGATCCCTATGATGGGTCCCCCTCCTCATGGCATGATGCCTGGAGGACCAGGTAATACTGATTAGTAAATGTGAGGGATTTCTTTTTATTAATAGCGATCTGAATTAATCATCTGGCTTTCTTGCAGGTCCAGGTATGCGGCCACCGATGGGTGGACCTATGCAAATGATGCCCGGGCCGCACATGATGCGACCTCCCACTCGGCCAATGATGCCGGCCATTAGACCCGGAATGGTGCGACCTGATCGATAAAGTCACCATGCTGTGATTACTAACCTGATATCCACAAAGACTCGGCCAAATATCCACACTGGATTTACAGTCGATCGAAGATTTTATTGCCCATTTGCATTCTGTGACGTCTGCGATTCAGAAAACGGTGGTTCACTCGAGTGACTCGGATTACAACAAATTCTTGTAAAAATTTAATGAACCTTCCATCGGCTTTCATTTCATATTTCTGACAGACCATAGGGTATTGCGTAAGGTTTGTGTATGATGTGCATTTATTACGTTGATGGATGTTTTGGTTATGTACCGTTAGGTTGATTTTTTTTTTTTTTTTTTTTTTTCAGCTTTTGTTTTTCATGTATTTTGAATGGTTTTAGAAAATAAAACTTAAAAACTTGAAAATCTGACATGTTTTCATTTGGTCTGCTTTTATGACATTTAAATAGAAACACAGTCAGTAATGTACACCTTGATGACTCACAATAATATAATCAAAGCCAGAATATAGAATATGCTCAAATAAAATCGAATGCAATTCAAACACAAGACAAAAACATAGAGCAAAAAGTCTATTGAATTTGTTAGTTCATGGCATTGAGAGAGTATAATGATTGTTCAAGTAAATGGAATGAACATACAGAGTATAAAGGATACTAATGTAATTGGTGTTAAATCGTTTGTCAGTATTTGCTCCAATTATTTAAAGTTCAAGTGAATTCAACGAGGAAGCGAGGCACAAGTTGCCTGAGGGGTTTGGAGTTTTTCTTCTTTTTCTGTAAATCATTCTGTTCCACTGCTGCATATATGCCCATTTTCTTTTCCGTTAAGTCAAAGAACTTGCTAACTATAAAAAATAAAACACTGGTTGTGATGTTAGACAGCTAGGCTTTGTGATATGTGGCCATAAAGTGACATTTAATTCAGCTCTTTGTTTTCATATGGCAAATCAATAGCCTAAATATGCTACATCTTTGCTATTTCACAGTAAGATCATTGCATCAACCATTGATTTGATTTCAATTTAGCTAGACTCTTCGCATAAAGGTAAAAATATTTTTGCTGATTTACATGAAAGTACTTCTTTTCAACCACAACATTTCCATCTCAGGTCCAAATTTGGACCCATTTTGTTTTAAATTGCACAAATCTTCAACAAGCAGTTCTATAATGTCCACAGAGTCCAAAAAGATAAAAAAAATTTAGGTATATTCTGCTAACGTCACTCACAAAGTCCTTCTCTGTATGAAAATAAACCACAGTTTAAGAGGAAACATTGAACACTAAAACAATGTTCACACAGTGCTCAGGAAAGAGAAGTCCAGTTTTCCAGAGATTCCACAAAGTTCTGCTTGCTTTTAAAGACATAATGAGTGAATCTCACAAAATAAGAAGCAAATAAAACCTATTTTTAGGATTGTGCATTGACATATTTGTCATGACAGTTAAGCAAATTACACCCCAAAATTCTTGTTATCATACTGAGAAAATGATAATAAATTGTTAGTATACATCTTGGTTGTACTGCATTTAATTTATGCTGATTTTAATACAGAAGTTATAATGATTTCTTCCCAGGTTACAGAATTTCCAGCAAAAATGTGTCTAGATATGAATGCAAACAATCTTAATAGTCCTGAAAATAGGATTCATTTGCTTTAAGCATCTTGCTTTTGATGTTGGGGTGAAATATGACATTGCTTTGTGAGATTCAGTCAAATTGAATATCATGCTGATTCATATTTTAATATTTGATGTGTTACGTCCATTTCCACATCACCAGCAAATCAGTTTATCGGCTGAGTAATGTCCGTATTCAAGTTTATTTTTGCAGTAGGAGAAACTTTGGACAGTCCGTTTGTATGGCAGTTAAGTGCTAATTTTGCATTTCTCTTTCTCTCTTGCATACTCACTTAATTTCTTCATCATTTGGACTCACACATAAAGTTTCACCTGAAGAGGGCATGCTGTGATTTGTACTGTATTTTTATTTATTTATTTATTTTTTTTATTGTACTGATAGATTCCGGCCAAAAAATGCAACACGGGAGTGGGAGGGAACGGGAGTTGAAAATCCACTCCCGTGTCACCCTCTACTCTGCATTTAACCCATCCAAAGTGCACACACACAGCAGTGAACACACACACACTGTGAACACACACCCCAAGCATTGGGTAGCCATTTATGCTGCGGCGCCCGGGGAGCAGTTGGGGGTTCGGTGCCTTGCTCAAGGGCACCTCAGTCGTGGTGTTGCCTTCCCGAGACTTGAACCCACAACCTTAGGGTCAGGAGTCAAACTCTCTAACCATTAGGCCAAAGACCCTTATGCCTGATGGATGTATGGAGGTCTGTTTTTGCCTCATAGTTAAAAAAAAAAAAAAAGTAGGCTAATTGATGAAAAATTTAATAAAAAGGTAATTGTGACCTTTTCTTCACAATATTTCTTCAGGTATTTTTCCTCGCGATTCTGATATAGAAGTTAGAATTGCAAGATATACTCAGAATTCTGACTTTTTATCCTAGAATTCGGACTTTGTTTTTACCAATTCAGAGAAAAAGTTAAAATTGAGAGATGTGACCCTAGAAGCTTGAGGAAAGAATTCTTAATATATCCTGGAATTCGTACTTTTTTTTTATCAGAATTGCAAAGGAGAGTCACTAATTGTGAAGGAATGTCACAATTACCTTTTTATTTTTTATCGGAATGGGCTTCCATGGATCTATAATTAATACGCATACTTGATATAAACTGTCTTGACTCTTTTCTTGATCTTTTAAAGTGTACAGTCTTTTTTATCTGTGTTTCCGCGGCCGCTTTCCAGCAGGGTAAAATTCCACCGACCCCGTTCCCAGGAGCCCCTCCACCTGGCGGATCTCTGCTACCGCATCCCAATATTAGTACGTTTCAGAGATCTGAAATGTTCACTCCCTTTGGCAGTTACAAAGCATATCAACAATTTCTGTGTGTACTCTGACTACAGAAAAACATTTTTTTCATGCACCATTTTTCACGTCTTTTGAGATTTTGAGTTACATCTATTCCTAAAAACATGGTGATTTTTCTGTCTTTTGATAGTATTTCTATTTTATAAAAAAATCCCTAATCTGAACAAAATGAACAAGAATTTTGAACCTGACTTCATTCGGTGTTCAGATTTCTGAACTTGAAATATACACAAATATTAGCTAATGCTTTATTTGCATAATTAGATTTGACAATTTTCAGAACAAGTTTCTGAATGACATGAATCAGTTTGGGAGTATGGTGAAATCAAATTAGTTTATGTTTTTTACCCTGGTCACCTGCAATGTCTTGCCTTAACATAATATTAACACATTTAGATTCAGAAGTTTTGTGTAGCCTATATGACACATTAAATTGTATTATTTAGATATTGCCATCATATCGGTCACCCTGCTTTCTAGCAGTCATTCACTGAGTAACCCATATCAACCACTAAACTGAGATTTTACTTTAACGAACTGAGTAAATGATATTAACATAATTTACAAGTAGGGGTACGTGATAAATATCGGCCGTTAAATAGTGCTCATCTCGTCAGTAAAGCCGGTTCTCTAATCAGCGTAAATTCCATCAGGTGCGTGATTTCACATAGAGCAGCTGTTACTACACAGAGCCTTAGTAACTGACAAGCTGCGCAATTCCACGCTGATAATGAACAGCTGCTCTATGTGGAATCACGCACCTGATGGAATTTACGCTGATTAGAGAACCGGCTTTACTGACGAGATGCGCACTATTTAACGGCCGATATTTATCATGCACCCCTGCTTACAATGAATAACATGTTATCTTTTGCAGGTGGACCTCTGAGACCGGGCATGCGGCCAGTGCGTCCTATGGGTGTTCGTCCTATGGGTGTTCGTCCTATGGGTGTTCGTCCTATGGGTGTTCGTCCTATGGGTGTTCGTCCTATGGGTGTTCGTCCTATGGGTGTTCGTCCTATGGGTGTTCGTCCTATGGTCTATCCCTCTCCTCATGGCATGATTCCTGGAGGATCAGGTAATGCTGATTAGTTGACGTGAGGTTTTTTTTTAATTTATTAATAGCGATCTGAATTAATCATCTGGCTTTCTTGCAGGTTCAGGTATACGGCCACCGATGGGTGGACCTACGCAAATGATGCCCGGGCCACACGTGACGCAACCTCCCGCTCGGCCAGTGATGCCAGCCATTAGACCCGGAATGCCGCGATTTGCGCTATAAAGCCACCATGCTGTGACTACTAACCTGATATCCACAAAGACTCGGCCAAATATCCACACTGGATTTACAGTCGATCGACGAGTTTTATTGCCCATTTGCATTCTGTGACGTCTGCGATTCAGAAAATTCGAGTGACTCGGATTACCACAAATTCTTGTAAAATTTAATGAACCTTCCATCGGCTTTCATTTCATATTTCTGACGGACCATAGGGTGTTGCGTAAGGTTTGTGTATGATGTGCATTTATTACTCTGATGGATGTTTTGGTTATGTAGCCTCTATAAGGTGGATTTTTCAGCTTCTGTTTCTCATGTGTTTTGAGAAAATTAAAAAAACTGGCATGTTTTCATTTGGTCTGCTTGTATAACATTGGAATAGAAACCCAGTCAGTAATGTACACCTTGATGACTCACAATAATATAATCAAAGCCAGAATACAGAATATGCTCAAATCGAATGCAATTCAAACACAAGACAAAAACACAGAGCAAAAAGTCTATTGAATTTATTAGTTCAGTGGCATTGAGAGAGTATAATGATTGTTCTTTAAGTAAATGGAATGAACATTCAGGACAAAAGGTACATTTATTAGACATCTTTTAATCGTAGTTACTTTACCTTCTACATAGGCCAACAGCGGTGTTTTATCTTGTGTTGTCAAGTGCAAGCATTCTGTCCTGATCCTGCTATGTTTCTGACATCCTCCTACTCTTCCCAACCAGGAAGAAAAGAGGATACTAATGTAATTGGTGTTAAATCGTTTGTCAGTATTTGCTCCAATTATGTGAAGTTCAAGTGAATTCAACGAGGAAGCGAGGGACAAGTTGCCTGAGGGGTTTGGAGGTCTTCTCCTTTTCTGTAAATCATTCTGTTCCACTGCTGCATATATGCCCATTTTCTTTTCCATTGAGTCAAAGAACTTGCTAACTATAAAAAATAAAACACTGGTTGTGATGTTAGACAGCTAGGCTTTGTGATATGTGGCCATAAAGTGACATTTAATTCAGCTCTTTGTTTTCATATGGCAAATCAATAGCCTAAATATGCTACATCTTTGCTATTTCACAGTAAGATCATTGCATCAACCATTGATTTGATTTCAATTTAGCTAGACTCTTCGCATAAAGGTAAAAATATTTTTGCTGATTTACATGAAAGTACTTCTTTTCAACCACAGCATTTCCATCTCAGGTCCACATTTGGACCCATTTTGTTTTAAATGGCAAAAATCTTCAACAAGCAGTTCTATAATGTACACGGAGTCCAAAAAGATCAATTTTTTTTTTAGCTATATTCTGCTAACGTCACTCACAAAGTCCTTCTCCGTATGAAAATAAACCACAGTTTAAGAGGAAACATTGAACACTAAAACAATGTTCACACAGTGCTCAGGAAAGAGAAGTCCAGTTTTCCAGAGATTCCACAAAGTTCTGCTTGCTTTTAAAGACATAAATGAGTGAATCTCATGGAAAAACTTGAGAAATGTTCACCTTTCACCCCCAAAATCAAAATAAGAAGCAAATAAAACTTATTTTTAGGATCGTGCATTGACATATTTGTCATGACAATTAAACAAATTACACCCCAAAATTCTTGTTACCATACTGAGAAAATGATAATAAATCGTTAGTATACATCTTGGTTGTACTGAATTTAATTTATGCTGATTTTAATACAGTAATTATAATGATTTCTTCCCGAGTTACAGAACTTCCAGCAAAAATGTGTCTAGATATGAATGCAAACAATCTTAATAGTCCTGATTGATTTGCTTTAAGCATCTTGCTTTTGATGTTGGGGTGAAATATGACATTCCTTTGTGAGATTCAGTCAAATTGAATATCATGCTGATTCATATTTTAATATTTGATGTGTTACGTCCATTTCCACATCACCAGCAAATCAGTTTATCGGCTAAGTAATGTCCGTATTCAAGTTTATTTTTGCAGTAGGAGAAACTTTGGACAGTCCGTTTGGTACGGCAGTTAAGTGCTAATTTTGCATTTCTCTTTCTCTCTTGCATACTCACTCAATTTCTTCCTCATTTGGACTCACACATAAAGTTTCACCTGAGTCCCCTTCAATTCACACCTTGGTGTCCGGAAACTTGAAAGGTGGAGTCAGCTACACAAGGAAAAATATACTGGAATTCAGAAATGGGAATGCTCTAAAATCCCTATCAAGCTTTCAAAGCCCAGAAAGGACTGCTAATTAAATTGGAAATATTAAAAATGTGACACAGCATTTCAGAAAAGTGTCAAAAATACACAAAGCTCACATTACAGTGATGTCATGAGTGAAATTAATCATGAGTTAGCCTCTTTGGCAATCTTGAGTTAGGAAATGGGACAAAACAATGGCAAACGATGGTTGTTAATGAGTGAGGATGATTGTGATGTCTTGAAGTTGAGGATGTGCAACACAGTCACAAAGAAATTAGCACAACTTTAACAGATATCTCCATAAAACCAGACATGAGAGACAAACAGTGCAGTTCAGAATTAACTTAACAGCCAGAATCCAACTCACGCGAACAGTCCTTTCCACAAGATAAAAACCAGCCATGTTCACACTGCAACGTTTTGGAAGTGACAACAGCATTTAAATGAGAAATTAATCTCCTGAATTATCATTCTGTATGTGTACGAAATACAGGAGCCTTTCGTAACGCAAAATGCCTGACAGTTGCGAAAGTGTCACCAGAGCAACAACGGTTATAAACACTGATCTATATAGTGATATAATATAATATAATATAATATAATATAATATAATATAATATAATATAATATAATGTTCTCTATTATAGATCAGTGGTTATAAACCACAAACACTGATGCCGTTATTTTTGACTAAAGAAACCAAAAATGAAAATTCTGTTAACATTTACTCATCCTCAAGTTCTTCCAAACCTGTATGTGTTTCTTTTTTCAAAATTCAAAATTAGTTTCTTATGCATGATAATTAGTGTTATAAATGTACATAAAAAATTGTTTTAATTACAAATATGAAACATTTTCGAGGATTTACGATGCTGATGAGCGTTAAACACGTCATCACAGTCTTGTGAAAAGGGTCCATATATATTTTGAAGAATGTTAGCAATCAAACAGTTGACGGTATCCATTGACTTCCATTGTATATTTTTTTCCATACTGTGGAAGTCACTGGCTACTAGCAACAAAATATCTTCTCTTGTGTTCAACGGAAGAAAGAAAAAAATAAAACATTTTAACAACAACATGATGATTAAAAAAATAATAAAAATTCTTTTTTTTTTTTTTGTTTAAAAAATTTGTTTTTAACCCCTTAAAAAACTGTGAGTGAAAAAAAAAAAATCTTATTTAGCCACAGTGTGAACGTGGAACATGAAACAAGACAAAACATAAAATGTCAAGAATGTAAAATCGACTTGTGCCATTAAGCCAAAGTAAAACTGCAGATTTCTAGCATCTAATACACTGAAATATTTTTTTTTTTCGTGAATAAACAAAGTGGCGCAAACTTACAGTGGTTTTCCAAACGTTCAGTACATTGTCACAATATGCATAAGGCTTCTTCTTTTTTTTTTTTACCTCTAGCCTTAGTGGTTTTTTTTTTTCATTTCTTGGCTTCATTATCTTCTCTCTAAAGATAATTGTCACCGTGGGAATTCTTTTGCAATTGAAAATAGTAACATTTACTACTATTATGTCTACGAAAATATTCTGTCTCATTTTTCTGCAAATTACTTTGTAGTGGAAATCTCAGAGGTAACCAGTTTTACAGAACAAATCATCAATCACAAAATGAACGTAGAGGTTATACACACACTTACTATGTGATGTTAACAATGTAAAGTTACAAATATAGAACTTTACGAAACCAAATGGATTCCCTTATTAGATAAAAAGTCAATTAAATTCCAACGAGAAAACAGAATGCGAATGTTGTCTTGGTTATTCCATTTTCTTGGGGCTGTATTCTACTCTTCCCAGTAAAACTGTATTGCATTGCAAATCCCAACCTCTAAACGCTCTAAACAGGCATAGTCTTTCTTCCGAGGGCCTCAGAGCTGCAGATGCCTAGTAAGACAAAAAGGAAGCACTGGATGTGAATGACCGATGACAGACCCAACTGAAGAACTGCTGAGGTGGGGGTGGGGGGAGTTATCTAGTGCTACAAAATTGGAGGAGCGCCGATGGGAAGCTGCGTTATGTTGCATTCATGATCGTAAATGTACGTAAACTTGAAAAGCAGTTCTAGTATTGCTGTTGCTGTCAGAGAGTTCGTGGATCTACTCATTTCTAATAAAGTTCCGTTCTAATACATGTCCATCTGGATGAGGAGATGTAGAAATGCTACAAGTATGTGAGTGCTACTCGGCACGTCAAGTTCGGAGGAGGACCGAACCATAAACATTCAGCATAATGTATAAAATAGGGAAGCTTTCAGAGGCGATTTCGGACCATGACGGAAGAGTTAGAGGAGGCTGGTTATACGGCAAATCCAGGGATTCCAGAAAGCGTTCATTGGTCAAGATGACAAAAAAGGAAGGTGGAGGAGTACGGCTCTCCGAGAGGGCAATGCAGGCAAGGGCTGGGGTTGTGGACTGGAGTGGGAAGTAGTCTTGCCCTGAGGGAGGCTACAAATCACAGTGAGAAGGCACGGGGCACTCAAGTTTATGGGGCATGGGGTTGAAATGGGGCAGCAGGTGGGACTGGACAAGGGCCGTGCCCTGCTTCAAAATATGGTAGTCTCATACTTGGTGCTACTCGAAGGCCTGGAGGACTCCCGTGGTTCGTAGAGCCAACTGGTGCTGCCCAGGGACTGCAGGTCCGTTTCTGGCTCCAGAGGGTCGATCTGCCGGAGAAGTAGGAGCGAGGAGTGAGACTGCAGGAGAGAATGGCAGCCAACGGAAACCCACATTTCACACAAGTGAGGAGATGGCCGTTGAGGATGAACACCATCACCGTAGACTACAACACTGATATCTGGACCTGATGCTGGTTTGAGCGTTTATTCACAAACAGATGCTCAGTCTATCTGCTAAGTTAATAGACAAATGGATTCTTGAACTCAATTTGCACACAATCTAAAAATAGTGTCTTTTAAGAAGGTCGCCTGATACTGTCATTTCAAGTAGTTTTCAAAAAAGTGAAAGTTTTGAATTTGACAAAGTGTAAATGTAGGATAGCTGTCTCCAATGTTGCTGCTGATAAAACATTTTAAGTATTGCCTAAAAAGCAATACTTTGTTTTTGAAAAGTCCTCTCAATGACATTGTTAGGCGACATAAACTTTTCCTTCCACTTTATGAAACACCCAGTATTGTTTTCTAGTCATTTTGAAGACATTGCTCCAGGCATGGTGAACCCTATTGAAGAACTGTGTAGTGATCTGTGAAGTACAACTATAACTGAATAAATCTCCTGAAAACACGTCAAATTTCACCCAAAAATCCCTTCAGAAATTACATTTTGCATACATTAAAATTAAGCCTACGAACCATGAGAGTTTTGACTGTGACATTATTTCCAAGACAATTATGCACAAATTTGTAATTACCATAACAATGTGTATTATTGTAAGGATCAAGCAATATTAAATTCACTACAATGAATTACAAATACTAAAATAAATTAAAATTTATCAATATATGCAGATTTAAAATCGTATACACACACATAATAATATATTGCCATTTTTTTCAATTCTTAATGGTCATCAAAATAATGTCACATTGCAAAACAATTCAACAGTTACAAAATAGGCATCATTTTCTTTATGCAAAATAGAATATCTTATTTTCTTTTTGGTGTGAAATATCATCTGGACAGGTATGTTCTTGACAGGTTTTCTGAGATTCGTTTAAACAAACCAATATATATTTTGTTGACATGCCGAGCACATCCTCAGGCCAAAACAAGAATTTGCCAATGACACAACATATCTCATCCTTGAATTTTGTACATGATTGCAACCTTTAAACTTCTAAACGATTTTACTTATACCACATTTTAAAATTGTGACCTGTTGCTAGTGTCAACCAAAAATGTATATGGGGAGGGAAAAATAGGTGGATAACAGTGAAAACTGGGAAAGTAACAGGAAAATTAGTAAAGTGAATAAGTGGCAGGGAAGAGAAAACCAGAGACATAGCAGGAAGAAGAGTGCTGGAGAATGTGAGAAAGAGAAAGAGAGAGCAGAACCTGAACTCCAGGGCTGATAGAGGGCAGCGGGAGGTAGGAGGGGCGGTGGGCGGAGCACGTGGGACAGTAACAGCAGCAGCATTCAAGCACAGGTGCACCCTGAAGAGGAGGACCGGGCAGAAGCACAGAGACACAGATTACAGGCTGGACCCTGGACCACAAAACCAGTCATAAGGGTCAATTTTTTCAGAAATATTCTGAAAGCTGAATAAATAAGCTTCCCATTGATGTATAGTTTGTTAGGAGGACAATATTAGGCTGAGATACAACTATCTGAGATTGCAAAAATCTGAGATTGCAAAAAAATCAAAATATTGAGAAAATCATCTTTAAAGTTGTCCAAATGATGTTCTTAGCAATGCATATTACTAATCAAAAATTAAGTTTTAATATATTTACAGTAGGGAATTTACAAAATATCTTCATGGAACATGATCTTTACTTAAAATGCTAATGATTTTTGGCATAAATCAATAATTTTGACCCATACAATGTATTTTTGGCTATTGCTACAAATATACCCCAGTGACTTAAGACTGGTTTTCTGCTCCAGGGTCACAAAATACATTGGGACTGGAGGTGACACCTCTGTGACACAATTAAACCTGTTCCATGGATCATGTGGGTCATTCCTGCAATGCAGTGAATTTTTACCACCCATTCATATATGTCTTAATAAAATAAAGAACATTTTTAAAGATGGAAATCATATGATCTTTTATCACATTTGAACATGAAGGGGAATTTTAAATGGTTTCACTACCTTGGTTTTAGATGTTTTAACATGAAAAACATATTTAAAACTAATCTTGGTGTTTCTTCATTTTTCTTTCTTTTCTAATCAATATGTTTTCTAGGGAATGTTTTTGGTGATTTATTTATATTTGCCGTGTCTCACTCTAAAACATTCAATCCAGCTCGATAACATTACAGAAATGAGTGTGATATCAACATTTCAAACCATGTTTATACAATTTAAAAATTAACTTAAAACTGAACAAAATTAATCTTTTTCTTGTCATTTAAGCTTACTATCAATCCATTATTCAACAATGGATAACTTTAGCTCTTCATTTCCATCATGTTTATTGTCTTGCAATTCTGTAAATTATCGAATCTTTTTTAATAAAGTTTGCACTTGACCGAAACCAAATCTCTGAACATCTGCTATCCTTTAATAGAAACACAAGCCTAAAAGTTCAGAAGGTACTGCAGAACAGAAATGACCCATGAATTGAAACTAATCAACACTAAAAATCAGCAAAGATTAAGCTACACAAAATCAATCCCACACTGAACTGGACACAAATAAGAATTAAGTGTGTGCTGTGATTAAATTGTGTCAAAACTGACCCACATGTAATATAGACTTTCATTAAATAGATGCCATATTTAAACTGATATAAAATCAAGTGAAGCTGTGTAAATGAGAATATATAAACTCCAGAAAATAATGCTTGTGAAAACAATCTGCGATGAAGGACCTTAAAGGGATACTCCATCCCAAAATGAAAATTTAGTCATTAATCACTTACCCCCATGTCTTTCCAAACCCATAAAAGCTTTGTTCGTCTTCGCAACACAATTTAAGATATTTTGGATGAAAACAGGGAGGCTTGAGACTGTCCCATAGACTGCCAAATAAATAACAGTGTCAAGGTCCAATCTGCCATCAGTGATTCAACCGTAACGTTATGAACGTTAAACGGTAACGTTAAAAATCTGACTAGGACGCAAGCGACGTACGCTCTTCTGTGTCAGCCGCACTGTGCCAGATGCGCTGTTTGCTTTCAAACCAAAGTGTAAATACACATAATAAACGTATCCTTGTGGTGCGGCTGATACCGAAGAGCATAAGCCGCTTGCGTACTAGTCAGATTTGTCAAAATTGCGCTATGCTAATTTGGAGAGACGCAGAGGAGAGGAATTGTTGAATAAAGTTGTTATTTTTGTTTTCTTCGTGTACAAAAAGTATTCTCGTTGCTTCATAATGTTACGGTTGAATCACTGACAGCAGATGGACTATTCTTACGATGCTTTTCATACTTTCCTGGACCTTGATGCTGGTATTTATTTGGCAGTCTATGAGACAGTCTCAAGCCTCCCGGTTTTCATCCAAAATATCTTAAATTGTGTTCTAAAAACAAACGGAGCTTTTACGGGTTTGGAACGACATGGGGGTAAGTGATTAATGACAAAATTTTCATTTTGGGATGGAGTATCCCTTTAAGACATTTAGGAAAAACCTTGAGAAAATGTGAATAAGTCATTTTATATGACGTTACCGCTGACTAAAGTCTATCGATTCTGGGTATTTTCAACAAAAAGCATTTGTGACAAGCTGTTGATTAACATAGAAAATCATTTTGACTCTTCCCACAGTTTGTATAAGCAAGCAAAAATTGTGTTTAGAGTGATGCATTTTATAATGGAGGACAATGCTTTGCAATAAATATTAGTAAAAAGACTCAAACATGAGACTTATTAGCCCTGAACAGACCTGTAATTTTCACACAATATGCACAAGGATCCCAAGATGGGACGTTTAGCTACATAGACCAAACTACATCCCACTAGACAACATTACAAACACAATTATAAAGCACAATTTTGTAGAGGATCAGAAGTTTATTTAAACCAAAATATATAAGCTGCACATTTCTGCTTTTAAAGCCCATAGATGTCCATTGTAAGTGCAATACTGTAAATGCTACTTTTCTACAAACTGTGGGAGAACAATTTTCTAAAGTAATCAGTTAAAGTAATTATGTGCTCATACTCACGGTGGAGCGGCGCATACTGTTGCGGGACTGAGAGGTGGGCCTGTTGGTCTTGGTTTCTATGTTTTCGGAGGCTGGACCAGCATATGAACTGTGACGACGGGCCTTCTGTGCCTGGAGAGCCATCTGATATGCCACCTCAAACGCCTGTCCCAGCGTCAGGATGATCTCATAGGTCTGTGTCTGTATGGAGAACAGCCATTAGCTGAGACAATAAATAATTACTCAATATGTGTTCACTTTCAGTAAGGCTATAAAAGGCGGCAGAGAAAACTATATCGGACCTGACAGTCAAACTGCAACCTGTAAGTGTTACTCATTTTCACATGTCAAGAGGACAGCCAATCACAACATAGCTCATTTACATAAAGCAGTACAAAGGGCAAAACATTAAAATAAATTAAAAATGAAATTAAAAGCCTGTGTAGATTCAATGTCAGAAACAAATAATTCATTAAAAAACCTTTAAATTAAAGATATAATTTATATCTTGTAGATTTCATGTAAAAAAGTAATTACATTAATATCCTGTGTAGATTAAATTCAGTATCAGAAAAAAGATAATTAAAAATTAATTAAATATTAGATTAAATTAATATCATGTGTACATTTAATTAAATGTATCAGAAACAAATTAAATGAGATAAAAAATTATTAAACATTAAATTAAATAATCTTTTTTAATATTATCTTGTGCATATTCAATTCACTCTGTCAGAAATTTACATTCATATTCACATTTATTATTTTAGCATCTATCTATCTATCTATCTATCTATCTATCTATCTGATTATCTATCTGATTAAAAATAGTAACATGCATGTAAGATAACAAAATTACATTCAATTAATTTTAAGAAAACTTAATAACATTTTGGTGAAAAAAAACCTTAACACCTTAATATTATAAACTCATAAAAAAATAAAAGTTAATAATATTAAAATTAATTAAAAAATAAAGCTGCAAAACATGGCAAAACTTTGTTTTCCTATTTACTTGAACAATCCTATTCTCTGTCGACCCTGATTGGTTCCCCTATAAAACAGCAGATAACCCACCACTTCTACTGTAGTGAAGACATGGCAGAAGTGGTAACCAGACTTCAAATCTTTTGTGATGTAAGCAAATGTGCAAAGGTCATCCGGATCCTGGGCCGCACACGAGATGTTCTGGATATCATGCTCTGCAACCATCACCTGCAACAGTACAAAAATATCAAGTGGGTCCATCACAATTTTCAAACATCTGCTAAAAACATGAGCACTTCACTAATTCATAACCATACAGGCCGATGTAACCATATATAACCTTAATCTATCATTCATGTCCATGCCACAAATAGTGCAGGAGAGGGTACTGTCCTGTTACAAATCTCCAACTCTGATAGTGATGATCCAATTCTCCTGGTTTACACTAAAGTAAACCAATGTTAACTTAAGTGACAGTATGTATTAGCAGTTACCTTGGTTGCTGCATCAACAAACTTGACTCCTCTGTAGGTGATATTCAATATTATGACGGGACCTTTCCGGTGATCCTTTGATTTCTAGAAAACATTAGAAGGCAAGCATTAATCATTTTTTCACAAAACAATTTAAGACATTAAATAATAGCATTCTGACTAATGTATATATATATATATATATATATATGTGTACCCTTATTCTAGCGCAGGCCTCCTGTGTAGATTCAATTCCTCGTAGGTCTCGGATGATCACAGACCCTAAATACTGGTCAGAATGTCAGAAAAGTATATTTATTCACTTAGTAGATGTAATCATGTTACATGTATGAAAAAGATTTTTTTTTTTTTTATAAATAATATAAAATATAAACAATAAATTACAATTTCATAAAATAACTTTTTTTCTATTTTAATGTATATTATAAAATGTAATTTATTCCTGTGATAAAAACATCACAAAATTATGGATTTGTTTCTCATAAACACACAGCTTTTCACTTCTCCGGATGTTAACTGATGGACTGGAGTGGTGTGGATTACTTGTGGATTATTGTGATGTTTTTATCAGCTGTTTGGACTCTCATTCTGACGGCACCCATTCACTGCAGAGAATCCATAGGTGAACATGCAATGCTAAACTTGTTCCCATGAAGAAACAAACTCATCTACATCTTGGATGGCCTGAGTATGTGTACATTTTCAACAAATTTTCATTTATGGGTGAACTATTCCTTTTGAAATATTGCATCTTTATGTTGTTAATTCAGATGCAATCCATTCCTATCAGTAAAAGTGGCATACGTCTACATAAATCTATTGTGAAGTGTATAAACTGACAAATCCTCATAGAAAAGACTTACTCTGGCCTCATAAACGCAGGACTCGGTGATGAGTTTCTCAGGGTGATGGTGCCAGGTGGAGACTGTGGTGTATGTGGCAGAGTGGCTGGAAGGGCGAATACTTAGGCGTGAATGTCGATCTGCATGACGGTCCTAATGGAAAACAAGTGCAATCTGAGTCAACTAAAAAAAAAGACACACTGTATATTTATATTCAAAGTGAAGTTATATTTAATGGTGTTTTGCAGCATTTTACTATTGTTTCTCCATTAATTTAAAAAACATAATGAGTTTCAGTTATTAAAAAATTATTTATGAATTATGAATTATTCATGTTCTGTGGTGTCCAGACGTGTTACTGTGCCCCATGGTAACAGCATTCAAACATGCACAAACATCCATCTTTCGGATGAGACGTTAAACCGAGGTCTCTGTGGTCATTAAAAATCCCATGACACTTCTTGTACAGAGTAGGAGTGTAACCCCGGTATCCTGGCCAAATATCCCCCACTGGCCCTTGTCAGTCAGGTGGATGCTGCACACTGGTGGTGGTTAAAGCACTTTGGGTGTACAGCAATACACAATAAAGCGCTATATAAATGCCCCATTAATTCATTAATTCGTTCAAGAATTAATTCTTTACAAAGACCTCATAACCATTTTAACTCATTTGTTAGAGAGCATGTGGAAACAAAAATAAATAGTAACATTAAACAATAAATAGTAAACATTACTAAATATGTTTCATGAAAATTTCCCTTTTTTGTATTAAAAATAGCAGACACAACAAAATCTGATCAGAAATGTTCAGACTTTTAGACAAATTTACAAAAATACAAAAGCTTCTTCAAAGAGAAAACAGTTATTGATTTTTATGTTGTTGTTGTAAAAATTAACAATAAAAATATATTAAATAATAAGCAAACAATACTTTTTGTTTTTTGTTACTTAGGTCCAAAAAAGTAGAATTTTAAATTTATTTTTGTTAAAATGTCAATGCTCCCAAGTGCAAAAACTATTATTTTTTATTAGTTAGTTTTATAAACATAAATACATATTTTTAATTACCTTATTTTTTAAGAATAACAATTGCATCAGTGTTTGTTAAGAATCAGGCTTATTATAGTTAACTACAACTGAAACTAAAATTAAAACCACAAAAAATGGTGTTTGTTAACTGAAATAAAATAAACATTAAACCTAAACTTTTTTATTTCAGCTAGTTGCCAAGGTAACAGTTCTCATTTTAATTTAGTTTACCTTAATGTACTAAAATAACTAAAACTAAAGTTGATTAAAAAATTACAAATAATAAAAACATAGACATAAAAAAGACTAAAAATAACAAAAACAAAATAAAATTAGTAAATCTTGATAACGGAAAATAAAAAAATAAAAAATGTATTGTGAAAATGTATGTGTTTTTTTATGTAATGTAGAACTGCTTAGACACGGTTTGCAACATTTATCACAGAATGACTCAAATGTGAATCATTACTTGAAAGGAGTCATTAACCACAGCGATCTTAGTCACAGAGGTGCTTACATGTGAGCGTGATCTTTCACCGAAAGAGCGAAGGGAAATACTGCCATCCTGATCCAACGCTCGGCTCTTTCTGCCTGATTCTACCAGCGGAAGCAACATATCCATGGAGCGACTGCTGTACGGATCCATATAACTGAGAGCTGATGTATTTTGAGACAACAGGTCCTGAATCTGATAAACATTAGCAAGATAAAACATATTTATTGTTATATCTGAATATCATGTATTGACATTTTAAATTAGGGCCTAAATGATGCTAAATTATGTAATTTACCTTGAGCTGGGAAAAGCGGTTAGATTTTGAAGGTGCTTCCTCATACGGTCGCTCTGCTATCGAGGCTATGATTCTTTTTCTGTGACCAAGAAGGCCAATTTTCAACACCTGCATAGGGAAAAATTGTCAATGCATCAGATCACAGTATGCATGTAACACAAAAGATCACACCAGCATGAAAAGCACAGTTACATTAACAATTTCAAGCTCCCACAGGTTCTTCACGCAGTCCAGGGTTCGGTAGCCGCTAGACAGGAAGTTGTGCAGATACTCTCCAAGACCCAGAGTTTCCAGCCATGAGGAAAGAGAGGTGCTGCCGTCACACCCCAGAGCTTTCACCTAAAGGAGGAGAAAAACGCTGTCTCAAAATAGGTTGCATAACCTAGCATATATCATTCACTCTGAGAAGCCAAGAGAGACATTTGGACACTTAAGTAACACTTAAAATGTCTGAATGTGATGTGACAAAATATCTAACCAAGTGCAAACAAAATCTTTTTTTAAGAGCTATAACGTCACTTTTCTGAGATATATTTGCAATGACTTTTAACCAACCAGTCCCAAGGTCATTTTAAGTGGAAGTGGATGATATGTGTGCTTGAAAAGTGTGCTATCCTTTTAAAAATAAATGCCACTTGGTTTAACACATAGTGTCCAAATACTATTTAGGGACTGAAACACACTACCTTTGGAAGGCTTTTCGCTGCATGAAGGATTTTTTTTCTGTGGCCTGGGTCGGTGATGCCAATTTCCTGAAGGTCCTCATCTTCCATCACGTTACTCCCCTGAACATGTGCACATTCACATTAGTTTCTGCTTTATTTACGTTTACAAGAACAACCAAGTGTTGCATGATAGTGACAGCAGGGGCATCTATCTATCTATCTATCTATCTATCTATCTATCTATCTATCTATCTATCTATCTATCTATCTATCTATCTATCTATCTATCTATCTATCTATCTATCTATCTATCTATCTATCTATCTATCTATCTATCTATCTATCTATCTATCTATCTATCTATCTAATTAAAAAATACATTAAATTTTTGGTGAAAGCTTGACACCTTAATACTATGAATCTACAGAATATAAATATTCCATTTATTTTCATCCAATAGACTTTATCTATTTATACACAATTATATTTATGTACTGTGACTGAAATTAAGTAACAATTTCTTTCTCATTACTTAATTGTTAGCTGTTTTGCTTTGCAGTTCACTTAGATAGTCCTGCAATATTTTAAAATTAAATGTTTTAAATAAACAAATATTCCATGTATTCTTAGATCATAAAATGCATCAATTATTATACAACATTTGTAGAAAAAAATACTGTTTAAAATATTTTTATGTGGCTTATAGCATGTCAAATGCAAGGCAATGCTTGAAATGGCATGTACCCATTTATTCTGAAAATCTGAAATTATACTTTTATTTAGAAAATAAACTTTTAATATGAAATAATTTTTGTTTCAATTATAAAACAAAAAAAATTGGCTTTTGTTTTTTTTTTCATTATAGCAATTAAATATCTCAGAATAAAAAACAAAAACAAAACAAACAAACGAAAAAGCATTATGCATTGAATCTACATTAAGAATACAAAAAGTTTCCTTTTATCATATTTTCGGCCCTCATTTATTGGAAAGAAACTCACCACATCCCCTGACAAACCTGCTGTGTCAATCAATCCCCACACACAAAAGCCACTCACCATGTAGCGCAGATCATCAAAGCCATTGAGCACCAGTTTGCTCTCGTACTGAGGAAAGCCCACGTGTTCCAGCCACTCCCCCACTGACTGCTCCAGCACGCGGCTCCCAGCTGCATCTGCCGACAAAGGATGGCGTTTGAGCAGCGAAAAACCATTTAGCCTGTAGCAGCGGCACTCGGAGGCCGAGATGTGGCACTGCCACATCATCTTTGGCCAGCAGAGCTGAGGGCAGCAGCAGCAACAGCAAGGCAGTGTCCAGGCTTGAGCGACGGGCCTCTGCTAGACACAGGGCCCCAGATATACAGACTGAACTAGTAATGGAGATACCTCCACAAGCCCTCAGTGCAATGGAGATGAGAGCCAAGGCTGATGGGGTATGGAGGTAGACCTTGACAGGTAGTCCTTTAAAGAAGAGTGGCAAGTAAAGGAGTCAGTTATTTGGGACAATTTGGTATTGCTCCTCAAGAAGAGGCAAACAAACAAAGCAACGTCTACACAGCTTCTGATCTGATTTAAATGATCATGCAGAGGGATGTCAGCACTTTGCCCAGACAGGATGATCATAAAAGTTCAACAAGAGCTTTTGGCTTGCAGCAAAATATCGAGATCTACAAGAAGCTACTAGGAAGTTGCAGGAAAGTGCACCCTGCTTTGCCCCTGCTCTGCCCCTATGAAACAAACACCCCTTTACAATACAAGGCTCGATAAAACAGACTTGTCCTTGAAACTGGAAGCAAAACCCTTTAGTAAAGCCCTAAGAACAGCTGGAGAGTAAGAATACCAATGTCAGTGAGTTTGTTACAACAGAGTCATGGATCCTCAAAGCAAGCAGTCCAACTCATTGATCAACAGTCCACCACAATGCCACCAGAAGCCTTGTGTGATGCCAGCTCGTCCTTTGAAAGATCTTCATGGCACATTTTCCCATTTCTCTCTTCCCGTCATTGAGTTGCTGATGAGGAACCCCTCCCACCATTAGAAAGTAGCCGGTTTGACCACTTCCCCAAGCAGTCCGTAATCAAGTAGGGTTCTGGTCACGGTAATCCAAGTACTCTTGGTCCTTCCGAGCTTAGACGCACCTCGCCGGGCTAACATACCAGAATGGAATGCACCATCGAAACAAGGTAAAATCAAGCCTTGATCCAGTGGGAACAACTGATAAGAAAACCCCGTTGATGGCTTGGTCCCTCTTTTTGCAGCCCTGCCCCCTTGCACTGGTCGCTCCGTTCTTCTAGAAAACGTTCCTAAGGGTCCTTCAGCCCCGATCAGGCAGCGTTCCGGTCACGGTAATCCAAAGACTGCTGGTCCCTCCGATCTTAGACGCACCTCGTCGGGCTAACATACCAGAACGGAGCACACCATCAAAGTGAGGTACAGCCAAGCCTTGATCCAACTGAAATAAGGTGAGCTCCAACAATGGATGGATAACCCCATAAGAAAGCCCCGTTGATGGCACGGTCCCTCTTGTTGCAGCCCAGCCCCCTGCTCTGGTCGCTCCGTTCCTCTTGCAGACGTTCCTAAGGGTCTTGCGCTCGGGGGCAAGGATTGCTGCATCCCTGATCCGGGAACGCTCAGTCACAGCAGCAGCTGCATTCAACGCTCACAAAGCAAAACATCCAAATGACATAGTGCTCCTCTAGAAAGCTGTTGGTAGCGCATCGGTTGCAGCTGGTAATCACCTTAAAGACATCTTCTTATGCATTCAGTTTAGCTGCGAATCATGTCCACTCACTGTCTCTGGCTTTCTTCCTCTTTGACTTGCTTTTTAGCCCAGTTCTCATTGACAGAGTCCTTTCCGAGAGCTCTGCAGGGCTGCCATATGCCGTCTGATGCTGAGACCCGCTGCACGACATATACGCTCTGCTCGTTCCCAAACCCCCCTCCCTCCCGTCTTCATGCCTCTCTTTTTCTGTCTGTCTCACATACACACACTCTCTCTCTCTGTGGCGATCAATCCCCCACCCCCTTTCTCTGTCTTACTCTCTCTCTCTCTGCCCCTCTATCTATTCCCCGCTCCCCATACTGATTAAAATTGCACGCAGGCTCTCTGATCTTGCTGGTGCAGAAAGGACACCATCAGAAAAAGGAACAAGAGACAAACCCAAACCACACACTACTGTGCCATGATCAGTCAGGGGAGGAAGAACGAGGGGAAAAAAACCCTACAGGTTCCTCTAACCCCGCACCCCGCAGCTCCATCCCTATCCCCCCACTTAAGTGCTTCCAGAGCCCCTGCTCTCTCTCTATGAAAAATTAAATTGCAGCCAAGCCACAAACCACGGTAAATCATCAGAGGAATTAAATTCATGAATGTGTCACTGTACCGGTGGGGAGAGGGGGGCTGGTTCTGGGGCTGCATGTTAAACGTTTATTCAGCGAAATGCACTGTGCACATGCTGCACTTAATGTAATCCCACCTGTGCCCACCTTCATATTGGACACATCCGAGTCCAAATGCCAGAATTCAGATTTTCCAGACGTGATCAAACTGTAGTGCTCGTGTCTCATGTGCAGACGACGCCGACCACATCTTGCATAGCGTGATGTGGTCTAATTCAGTGTCACACATGAGTGCTGCTTCATGCATGCATGTAGGGCTTTATCTGCATGCAGCTGAGAGCAGGGAAATCATACAAACTGTCAGCCTGCCAGGGTGTTATTCACATACAGACACTGAATCAGGCTTGATATGTAAAGTGCATCCAAACATCTGCAGGCTCAAAAGGATGCTCACTTCTGAAGGAGGTATAAGTATTGGGGTGCATTTTATTCATTAAGCAGATGTTTTTATCCAAAACAACTAGCAAACAAAGGAAGAATACTAAGAATTTAGCCAACAATATTAGCAATGCCACCATAATGAATTTCAACATGGTTTCTCATGGATTTGGTACCATGTTTTTTTTTTTTTTTTTTTTTGCATGTAACATTGTAGTACATATTAAATACACTGACATTAATTCATTAAGCACACACCTTTATCCAACATGAGCAAAATGAGGAAAAACAGCAGCAATTTAGCAAAAAGAAGCCAAAAATTTTAGCAATGCCAGCATTTTTGTTAACTTGTACCATGGTGCTACCAATAGCATTACCGTGATCTTATGTGTAAAAATCACCCTTTTAATGTACTATGGTAGAACTATAGCATTCTTTGCAGGACCTTGGAGTAACATGTAAATGCCATGGTAAACGATATTAGAAAGTACTCTGGCAGTTCCATGGTACAGTGATGGTATCAGAATGTAATATGGTAGTCTGAACTTTCACTTGTAAAGACAATGTATATATATATATATATATATATATAGAGAGAGAGAGAGAGAGAGAGAGAGAGAGAGAGAGAGAGAGAGAGAGGGAGACAGAGAGAGAGAGAGTAATAATATAAATAAAAATGAATATAAAATAATAAATATATAAAGCAAATTATTTACATATATAAATATATATCTCACACACACACACACACACACACACACACACACACACACACACACATATATATATATATATATAATACAAACAATATAAAAAATATAATACAATTATATTTAATGATATATTAATATTTCATACAAAAAGAAATATAGAAATATAGAAAAATAAAGTTTTTTCCCCCCATCTCCATTCTCTGACTCCAATATCACAGTCCTCCTCTTAAGGGCTCTTCAACTTTTTCCAGTAAACGGTAGACTTTAAAAATGGCCTATGTTGACATGGTAAGAACTTGAGGTGTGATAAAAATCACATATTTCAGAAAACACTGGCATTTTTATCAAACAACAGCAAACAACTGAACTCCCATGATAATTTTAAGGACAATGTCTCACAGAACAATAGTGCTGTCTGTTCCTTTGAAGTGATCCTCTTCTGTACAATTTCAAAACAATTGTATTTCTCCCAGGAAAGTCCATTAAAATATAGTGCTCTCTCGCCATATATAGCAACTACCTTGGGAGGCTCCACTCAAGAAGAAAAGAATATCAAGTCCTAATTATTGAGTATCATTGCGATGGCCCCAGTAAATGGATCGTGATCTCATCTTTTTAAAGTAGGCCCCCTGTGCCCATTGTGTACCAGAGGGTGTCTGTGTCAAAATATCAGGTACCAAAATATCAGTCACAGACCAAATTGGGGTGAAAAGTGAGAGCATGTGCTTGAAAAAGAAAACCGCTGGTTGTTAAAGACGCTAGTGAAATAGTTCTGACCCGAGGGATGATTCAGCCAAAGCAAAGCTTTGTGGTCTGTCACAGAGGATTAGTTGTTTAGGCATATAAATATGATTGGTTATAATCAGGCTGTCAATATATTAAAATCACAATGTTTTTTTCCTTTAACGTGACAAATGCTTTCAATTGCCTCTAAAGATCTATACTTTTTCCTTCAAAGACACATTTGTTTTTCTTTTTTAAGGATAGAAAAAAAATAATATGCAACACAAAATAATGCAATAATTGAAATAAAGTCTTTCTCAGCAACTTTCATTTAGCAAAAAAAAGCTAATTTCACTGTTTCAGCTAATTTCATTTTAGCAATTTTTAGTGTTCAGTTTTTATTTATTTATTTATTTATTTTTTTTACTTGAACCATGGTAAAATAACAATATCTTTGCCTTGTGGGCGTGTACCATGATATAACTATGCTTTTGATGTACAGTACTATAGCAGGGGTGTCAAACTAAATTCCTGGAGGGCGGAGCCCTGCAGAATTTTGTTCCAGCCCTGCTCCAACACACACACACACACACACACACACACACACACACACACACACACACACACACACACACACACACACACACACACACACACACACACACACACACACACACCATGTAGTTTTCAAATAAGCCTGAAGGACTTAAATAGTTGGATCAGGTGTGTTTAATTAGGGTTAATCTAAACTCTACAGGGCTCCGGCCCTCCAAGGAATTGTACTAACTATACTATCATAGTAATTTTTGAAGTACCTTGGAGTATCATGTAAATGCCATGATACAAAATACAAGTACTTTGGCATTATCATGGTACAGTAATGATATCAGAACTAATCAGAATAGTATAATATTTTATATAAAATAATATTATAACATTAATACAAATAGAAAAAAATAATATTTAATAATAGATGTATTAATATTTATTTTATATGTGCTAAAAGACACATTTGTTTCCTTTAAGGAAAGAAAAAAAAAACATGCAACACAAAAATGCATTGCTTCTAACTGCTTTCTCAGCAACTTTACTACCATTGTTTTGTTAGGTTATATAGCTTTGATATCATAAAATTCTACCAAAAAAAAAGAATTATATTTCATGTATTTATTTTCAAATAGTTAGAGATGAGTTCCATGGTATGAAGTTAGTTCGAACACCAAAAATTAAAATTCTGTCATAATTTACTAAAACTAAAACTAAAAAAATATAGCTGAAATACAATAAAATATAAATATTAAACTTAAACAATAAATGTAGACTTGGCAACTAACAAACAAAAGTAAGTTTAGCTAAATGGAAATATGTCACACAGCACATAACAAAATTGGTAAAACTTGAACATCAAAAGTAAAAATATAAAAATAAAAGCTAAACATAAAATCAAAAACATAAGAAGATAAACTGAGGTCCAAATAACACTTGACCACACTGATGTTCAATTCATGGAAAAAATACATTTATAAAACCCTTTTATGCACTACAGAAAAAAGATGATCAAACAGGTTTGGCATGAAAAAGTCATTTTTGCTTTTGAGTGGTAAGATTGTAAAATCCCTAACCCATAAGTTTACACAGTTTGCAAAGTCATTCTGTTGACATCTTATATTTACCTTCCGATGCAGGTTGATGCTCCTTGGAGATCTCGATGTCGGCAATTAGACTCATGATCCTTTCAATCTACAATACAACATCAAGAAAAGAAGGGTTATAAATGCAGTTAAATATTTAATTTCACTGTAATCTGCCATGACAGTTTAGTCTTCATCGGACATCTTTAGAACTGATTTTAATTCATAATTCATACAGTTGTTTGCCAAGACAACAATGCAGAAAATCTGAAATGCAGAAGAGTGAGTTTCTCCTAAAGAGTAAAAAAAAGATCAGAACTGTAAATGTTCACGAAAAAGAACCAGCAAAAACCCTGAGCGATATACAAAAAACACACCGACTAGACAAGCAAACCGAAAGCACATTTATCAGAACACTTTTCCACCCGTGTAAAAGCTTGACAATTACTCTCCAATCAAATTTACTTTTAGGAGAGGCCTAAAATAGAAAAACGTTGGTTTTTGATGTAATATTTAAAGTCTGGCAAATTTGTCTGCTGTGTGCTTGTGGCATCAACATGCTGGCAAGCCCTTAGATTCATTTAGCAGTCAGATGCCCACGTGCTAGATTCCCTCTAGCCATACAGGCCTTCGCATTTCCCATTCTCAAGTAACCTACTTCTGCACACTTTTCATGTCTATCCATTATAGAATGCACAATGCATCATCACGCCGTTATATGGTACACTTCCCAGAATCCCTCAGCTGTCTCTGCGCATTCCAGGCTTCATCTCCTCATACATGTTCAGAAGTCAAGACATTTTACAGCTCACATTAAGAGAACGCAGGACATTTATACTAAAACCAGGCTTAAACTATAACTAAAACTACATCAACATCAAAATCAAAATTAAATCTATTTACTTTTCTTAATACAAGACAAGTCCTTTTCTGTACAATTCATGCTATTCTAAAGTAAAACTAATCAACTTCCATCAAATAAAATGAAGTCATACACCATACTGTCTTATTTGGAAATGCAAAGCAGTAACAAACCCTTTTTACTTTCATAATATCTTTTAAATTGACATTAAGATTACTTTATAATAACATTGTTGGTTTTATGTCAGATGCCCGTGTTACTTTGAAAAATGTAATATTGTAAAATTTACTTTCTATTTTTATCTTGACACAAAAATGCATCAGTATAAACTCCTTTATACCAAATCTGAAATATCATACAGCAATCATCCTGTTTTAATTTTATACTTGGTATTTTTTAATTAGATACCATATAATAAATTCAAGCAAGTATAATTTAAAATATCATTATCATTAATAACATTGATATAATATTATAATTGTATTAATATTTTGAATTAAATTTTATTTTTATATTTTACATTTTCATTTTAATTTTAGTTAAAGTTTTAGTAATGTTGGTATTTTTTATCATTAATAGTTTTTTTTATATACATTTTTATTTTGTCATTAATTTTTAGTCTATTTAGTTGCAGTTAGATTAAAGAGCAACTCGGCTGAAATATAATAAAACAAATTATATTTTATTTTATTTCAAGTAATAATAATTAAAATAAATTTGCATTTTTTCATGTTTTTAGTTTTAGTTAACTATATAATCCCACATCAGACTTATGACAAAAAAAAAAAGAAAAGAAAAAAACATTTAACAGCGATGGGCAATAACTGAACCATTGATTTCAGTTGTAAATCAGTTTCTGTCAGCGAATTTTACTATTTGCTTTTTAAAACAGTGGGACGAGTCCAACATTTTTAGTGTTAATCAAAAGCATTTTTAACCCAGAATATTCCTTTAACAACTTTTCGAAGAGTTACAGATTTTCATTTACAAACATACAGTGCATATGAAGGACTTTAGACTTCATATATTGACTGCAGATTTCTTCAAAATGTGTAGAATTTAGTTTTTGAGGAATTCTCTGAAGTGTAGATTCATGTAGAGAGAGAGATAGATAGAGACAGAGACATAAGACGTAGCGGGAGAGTTATTGCGGTTGTAGCCTCCAGCCACGGAGTTCCAAAAACAGTTCATGAAAGGAGAGCATTTTCATTCTGCAGAGACAGCAATAAGGAACATCACACAATGTCCAACCTAATGAGTGAATATGTAGAAGCCAGCAGCTTGAGAAAATGTGAAGTCGGGGGTAATAAAGATTTCATACAGCTCTGCATCCTCCCATGTGCCAAAGTAGTAACAAGATTACAGGCTTCAGAGACTGGAGTGATGGCCAATGCCTTGCTGACACCACAGAGCCACTCTGATTAAAGCAAAGACACCATGACAGTGGGATATGATCTCATTCAGAAAATTACATAATTTGCAATTTTACAATTCTTAAGAATGGAAAGTGAAGATGCCAATCTGTAAATGCGACTGTCAGTAGATAATTCCAAACTGTCTGTGATCAATGCATTCAGTATTATGTCAAATTCAATGTAAGAGCAGAATTTAATAAATCATATGAAATAATATATTTCAAAACACATAATACCTTGTTGTACTTTGAAAATCCATACAAATCAGAAAATAAAAAGTATTGTATATTCTAATTAAACATTATTTTAGCCAAGTTTTATGTCCAAAAAAATGAGAATAGCAGAGGAAAACAACTTTTAAATACTGTTTTTTACTGTTTTTTAAAAAAAGTATGACAATACATTTCATACATACTAAATTGTTTTATTAAAAAAATTAGAGTTCAGGTAGTTACTGGGTAGTATGCATTCAATCTACATTTTTGTTTTAATTATTTATCTTTAGCAACAAGCACCAAGTCATGCAACTGATGGCGCATGATTAAATGCATTAATGCTTTTAATGCATTATTTTGGTTATAATTACCTACATGTTAAATTGGCAGCTTTATTTTTAACCTTTTGACATTTATTTGCTCGCTGTACTTGTACTCCTACCTACATTCTTGTATTCATGTAATTGCAAATAAATTTTGTTTTTCTAAAAAAAAAAAGAATGGCAATTGTAGCTAATTTGCAAAAAAGCTCAGTGAACTTGCAAGCCGTGTGTGTGGAACGGGCCGTAAAGTCTCAGAAGCTCTCTGACAGGTGAAAGCATTTGCCGCCCACTTCTTTTCCCTCCATGCACATCTTTCACTTGCCATCTGAAGATACGTTCCCCCTGACATTTTCCGTTTGCATATGAATTATGAAGAGATTTATACTGCCATCTGTGGAAAGCATGTTTGACCGCTCACTCAAACACAAAATTATTTTTAAACAAGTTTTCTGCAGAAGTGTTGAAACATTAACACACTGAGCTGCTATAGTCACACTGACAGTGTTAAAAATGTGCATGGAGCAAGGTAAAATTTATAATTACATCAAAAATGGTAAGCATTTCAGTTTGTTGATCTTTCACAAAAACATACTGTACCTCTGTAATACTTTGGCACTTAGTATTTAGCATGGTACTAAAAATATATACAATTTTCATTCATATGCCATGCTAGTTACATTGCAATTCAATCACATCAAAAGATACCATAGTAATACTGGATACAGCCTTGGTGCAGGGATAGGAGAACATTTTTTACATCAAAAAGATCACACAGTTCAGAAGTTGTGTCCGAGGAACGTTCATTACCGTGACTAACGCACAGATGCTGATGCAGCTGTTTTGCGAAGGGATACGGTGTGAGCGTGTGCCAGCATGTTGGCTCTGTCTGGCTGTATATTAGCACTCAGCTCTGAGTTGGTTTGTATCGGTGTGTTAACAGCAGGACCACCTCATCCTTTCAGTCATTTCTCCAAACCCACCCGCTCTCATTTTCTGCCTCCCTCTCTCAGACTTATAGATGTCATCTATATATAATGTGAAACAGGATGTTCTGAGAACAGGACACTCCACCCTGACAGCAGCTCTATTAAACTGCTTATGTCTACAGTTTAAAAGATGCTCCAAAATCTTATAATATAATCCTTCCCAAAACCACATGATGATAATGTTTCATAAAGCTTTAAGTATAAATCTGATCAAAGTTAAGAAGTGGTAAGTGTTTTTATTACAAAACGGATAGTTTTGATTCTGAATTCTGATTGGATGATCCATGCAAGTCAGGCATTTGTAAAATATTTGAAATATGCACTCATGTGACTGCACAACTGAATTTAATATTAATGCGCCAAGCCATCGCATTGTGTCTGTTTAGCAATGACCTAGAAACCCTAGCTAGAACCTAGAAAAACAAAGCAACCACCTAGCAACACCTTAGATACCAGTCAGATCCCAATAGCAAAAGTTTTTTTTTTTACTATTATAGTTACTTATTAATAGTTTGAATTAGATTTTACTTTTACATTTTCAGATTTAATTTTAACTTAAGTTTGTTTTTTTTAGTTCGTTAGATGTTGTCTTTTAAAAAAATATCGCTATTTAGGTTTAATTTATTTTTATCTCAATTTTAGTTTTATTTCAGTTTTTGTTTTTGTTTATTCCCAGTTAGCAATTTTAGTGTTACAATTTAAACTAAACAAAAAATAGAAATGTTGCCTTGACGGCTAATTTAAATAATTTTTACATTTTACTTCTAATATTAATATTTTATTTTAGCTTTATTTCAATTAACAAAAAATATTTTAATTCTAACTGAATATATAAAAATAAGATATAAAAATATTCACAATATCAATAAATAAGAATATAAATACACCTTGTAGACAACCACCTAATCTTAAACACCCAAGCTTTCACAAAACTGCACAGGGACACGAAGGCTGAGGATCCAAGTGCAGTACTGTAGTTTATTAGAGGAATAATCCACAATTGTAGTCAAAACAGGCATGAGGTCAAACACAATAAGCAGTCCAATTAATGACAGAGTAATCCAGAAAACCAAGCAGCGGGACGAGGGACTGCAGCTGTGACACATGCAAGACTTCACAATAAGTGACATCATGAACCAGGCTTATATAGAGTGAGCAGACAGGGTTAACGAGACACAGGTGCAAACAATGAGTACTGATGAAGCCGGGCAAAGGATTATGGGAAATGAAGTCCAAGACTGAGTGAAAGAGGTATGGGATGAAATGTCCTTTGCTAGTTATCAAGCGCGCTCCAGCTGGTGAACGTCACACAAGCAATCACGGATTATAAACCTAAACAAATACCTTAGCAATACTATAGCATTAACCCATAAAACCTTAGCAGTCTGCTGCTGTTTTATTTAAGCCACTCAGAGCAGTGCAATACAGGGTTTAAAAGAAAAAAAAATCACTGTAATGTCCAAGTTTGGGTGGCTTAAGGCTTTTTCTTATTTACTGAAAAACCGATACATTTGTCTAGTTAAGATATTGTTACAGCAGTATCAGCTGATGATTAGTGATTGAATCAACATGCGTGTTTGTCACTGTGATTAGCACAAGGTGTGAAGGCAGCGCTGCACTGGTTGGGGTGATGATGACTAAAGGTCTGGCGCGAGGGGAGAGGAGCAGTTGTGTGTGCGGCGTGGGCCGACCCCTGGGAAGCTTCCTGAGAAGATGTGGAGTGACAGTTAAGGCCCAATTAGCCCCGTGCGCTGCGGCCAGCATAGAGCAGCAGAAGGACTGATGGGCCCAGCCAAGCGTTCAGCATTCAGCCACTGGCACTGATACTGTCAAGACTCCCTCCCTCCCTTCCTCCTCAACCTTAAACACTGCTAGAGTTTCTTTCCCACCCACAACCAGTGCTGAAGAATGTTACTTTTAAAAGTAACACATTACATTGTTGCAATGCCCATAATAAAAGTTCTAAAATTAAACAAAAAGTTACATTGTTACTTTTTATGCAAAATAACATGACAGTTACTGTTATTCAGCTCACTCTCTTAAAGAGATAGTTCAACCAATAATGTAAACTCTGTCATCCTTTACTCACGTTTTGCTCTGAACCAGTGTTATTTTGTATTATTTACATACTTTTATAGTTTTATTAATATTTTAAGTTAGCATTTTCATTTTAATTCTAGTTAAATTTTTATTAATATTATGATTTGATTAATATTTGATGTGCTTTTGTCATTTAATTACATTAAATTATTTCTTCAGCTTATTTTATTTCAGTTAGATTCCAAGAAAACACTTTTAATATTAAATATTTAATATTAATATTTTCATTTAATATTTATTTAATCAAAGGAAAATGCATTTTTCTGAAAATAAATTACATAAAAAGAAAAGTAATGTAGGTATACCAGTATAAAGGCTATAAAAGTAACATGTTATGTTATTGCATTACTCCTAAAAAAGGTTGCAGGTTCGAGTCTCGGTGCTGGCAGGAGTTGTAGGTGGGAGGGAGTGAATGAACAGCGCTCTCTTCCACCCTCAATACCCATGGCTGAAGTGCCCTTGAGCAAGGCACTGAACCCCTAGTTGCTCCCCGGGCGCTGGATATAGCTCCCCACTGCTCCGGGTGTGTGTTCACGGTGTGTTCACTTCTCACTGCTGTGTGTGTGCACTTGGATGGGTTAAATGCAGAGCACCAATTTCGAGTATGGGTTACCATACTTGACAAATGTCACAACTTTTTTTAAATTGTTACATGACTATGCTATGGTAAAGTGAGAGGTTTGAAACTGTAATTTTCAGTAAATAAATAAAAACACTCTTTTCCAAAATGCTATCACTATGCTTTTTAAGCTGTATTTGTTTTTGTTTGGACAAGGCTGAGATACTGTAGCACACAAATATTTCTTATTAGTATAAATGTTGAAAACTTACAAGTGTCATATTTTTGATGAAACTGCAACATTTTTTTTAGGTTTTTTTGATGAATAGAATGTTTAAAATAAATGCACGTTTTTAAAAAATCTTTTGTAATATAAATGTTACTGTCACTTTTGATCGATCAATGCATCCTTTTGAATTTCTTTCAAAAAACAAAATCATACTGACTGCAAACTTTTGAATGGTAGTGTATGTTAAAAAGTAACTTTCAGAGCAAATTCAAAACTAGTAACATATCTGCTCTGGTGGGAGGAAGTGTCATGTTCTCCCTCCTCTGATCTTAGTTCATCAGCTCTTACCTCGTCCCATTCAGAGGCAAACGATGGCATCTGCTCCATTTCCTTCCTCTTAGCAGCACAGTTGGACAGGGATTCACTCCGGCCAACTAGAGGCCTGTCATCCTCACAATGAGGGGAAGCCAGCAGGTCGCATTCTAATTTAGAAAGGCTGCATGCCAACTTCAGATGCCCAGGTGGCTTCCTCAAAGCCTGGGGTGACGGTTCGGACGATCCATCACTCTCAGTCTGGTCTAGATGGGCCCAAATGTCTGGTGTGGGATCGGACATTCCTGCCTTGGCGTTGCGGGTTATTCTATCTGGAACAGCAAAGGGTCTGGACACGAATCCTCTTTACCTGCGATAAGCAGACTAGTCCTTGTCCACCTGGTATTATTCAGCGAAAGCTTGTATTATCCATGGAATTAAACTTAAACTATAGCAGCCTCCTGGATCTACAGCAGTACCAACCAATGTAAGCATTCATGGTACTAGTGTTTTTCAACCAGGGAGGGTTTAGGTGCCTGACATTGTCACAGGGGTCCAACCACAGTTTGTGTTCCTCTGCCCTCCCCTTGCCAAGAAACTCTATGTTTTTTTTAAAAGACTCTTTCCTTCCTTCCCCTCCCTCTCTCCCTCCTTGCCTGCCTGTCTGTCTGTCTGTCTGTCTGACTCACTACTGCACTCACTATAGAGGCCCCGGTTCTCTGCAGTGCATAACTCAGTAGCACAAAACCACAAATCAATCAACAGCTTACATTAAAATGTGCCCGAAATAACATCAACTGAAACAATGGGGTTAGACTCTTAAAGGAGGGTTGTTTAAATAATTAAATACAATAATTATTAAAAAAAATATTTATTTTTGCAATAATAAAATAATTAAATAATTATTAAGATTAAGTTCAATGTAGAACAAAATGTTGAAATTGTTCTTTTGTCAGGGTTTAAGGTCTTTACTCTTTACTATATCATTTAAATAATAAAATAAAAATGTAATAATGTAATTCAAATAATAAAATACATTTTAAACTATTAAAGTTTAATTTAAATAAATAAGTTTATTTTATTATTAGATTATTAAAGTTAAATTTACATATTACAATATCTTGAAATAGTTCTTAGCCTTAGGATTTACGGCCTTTACGGTTTACTAAATAATTTAATTTAATAATGAAATAAAAACTGAAATAAGAAAAAAAGCCATGCAATTTAAATAATAAAAATAAACTTTACATTTAATTTTCATTAAATTATAATTTAAATAATAAAATAAAATGTTATTAAATTTTGTTAGATTATTAAAGTTCAATTTACAACAGTAGGCTGAAAAAAAGTTATTTGTGTTAGGGTTTAAGGTCTTTATGCTTTTACTAAATAATTAAATTGTAATTTATTAATAAAATAAGAAAAATAAAGAATAATTTAATTAGAATAATAAAATCAACTTTAAATGGAATTAAATTTATTAAAATTTAATTAACAACATTAATGGTTTTAGGTCTTTATTCCTGCTCTAAAAATTATTTTCTATATGGAATCTACAAAATACAGTTGCATTTAACATTAAGAAGTGTTCCGATACTATTTGGAACATTTTTCCTTATTTGAATTTACACCATTAAAAGTATACTAACATCATATGTTTTTGTACAAAGGTATATTACATTATAAGTGCTACAGAATAATATCTGTTCAGCCCACATCACCATCCCTAAAGTAAAAAAACACCATGCAAGCACAAAACATTTCAAACACACAGATTTAAGTTACTCACTCCTTTGTCTCCAGTTGTGGTTAGCTCTCCCCGTCTCTCTTGTCATCTCACCGAAGCTGACGCAGCAATGGGTCCTAGATCCAAGACCTGGCCTTATTATTACTGACAGGCTGGCTAATCAGGTTACTGAGACCCTCACACAGGATGGTGGGGTTGGTTTCTCATTGTATATGATGCAAGTAGTAGGGCCATCCTCTGAGAAACTTTGATCTGAAATAACAGCACTGTGTTACAATTATGCATCTAAATCCAGCGCACATTATACACATTAAAAAACAACGAGGTTAGACTCTTAAAGAAGGGTCATTTAAATAACTAAATACAACAAATAATTAAAACAATTACATAAAATAATTTAAAACAATTGTATTAAAATAATTACATCAAAATATTTTAAATAATTTTATATAACATAATTAAAACAATTAAATAAAATAACTTAAAATAATGCAATTAAATTTCCAATATGCACTGGAAATTTACTCTAGAAACAATTGGTTAAAGGAGGATTTATTAAATAAATAAATACAATAATTAATTCATCAAATAATTAATTAAACAATTAAATAATATAAATGAATAATAAGAATAATTTATTTTAATAATTTTATTTTATTGATTAATTATATAATTCATTTTAAAAATTAATAATTTACTTTTATAATAATAAATAATAATTTAATTAAAATAATATACAATTATTTTAAATCATTTTATTTAAAATAACAATTAAAATCCAACGTGCAGTGGATTTCTTACCTGCATAACTGGAAAACAGTGCTGTTATTTTAGTTAAGAGTTTATATATAAATATACACTGTTGTACAGAATAAGGGCTAGCAAATCATTACTATGGTACTGCCACAGTACTTTAGTAAGGGTACACAACTTTATTAGTAATTCAATGTTTACTGAGTAAGTGCCATGGCAATACAATAGCTTGTTGGTCATATGCTGGACATACCATGCGAATACAACGGTAAATGAACTAGGTAATCATTCAGCATCGTTGTATATGTGTCAAAGTACCATGGTATATTACCTTATTTGCTACTATGGGAGTATAGTATCATTGGGTCTACTGGTTTGTATGAATGCTCCGGATTAAGACACGCCGCAGACACACCCTGCGTCCCAATATTCATATATCCATCCTAAACAGTATATGAGATTAGAATAAGTGTGTCCCAAAACACAGTATGTTGAAAAGAGTATGCCAAAAGTCCCCGGATGGTCTACTATTTCAGGTCGATTTTTGAAGTGTGCATCCGTGCACACTCTAATGGCTAATATTACCCACAATCCATTGCGATTTGACGAATGATTCGGTTGAGAATTACAAACACGAATAAAAGGCATTAAAAAAAACTACGAACATGGAAAAGTAGAGATGTTTAGATAAAGGGGTTTGAGTTTTTAATAATCAACATTTAACCTGGGGATAAAAATATTTATTTAATGTTATCTGTGTTATATTTTATCTGCAATAGCAATGTGAACTTTTATAAATATACATTTGTTCGCTAACTTTTAAATGCATCATTATGCAGAAAATATGAGCAGAGTTCTCGGCATGCTCGCAGACCAACGTGCTACTTCTTTTTCTCTCCAGTATGGCAGGAAGTTAAATGAAATGAAATGTGGAGGATGATAACTGTGACAAGATGATTGACAGGCCAGTTTACAGTGACAGGGTGCGTCGACAATTAAAGACACAATTGTATGACGTTATAGTATGTCCCAAAGCTTGCCTACTCTTCTACTACACACTCAAAGTGTGTACTTTTTCGTCACCTAATGAGTATATACTTTAAGGGCGTAGTATAAGTAGGCATATTGGGACGCAGCAACAGTCGAATAGCAACAGCTGACGTTCTCCCGCACCATAGTTACGTCGTGCGTGAAGCCCCGCCCCACCCCGCCCGCAGCCATGCGTACTGAGCTTGTTATCGGGTCGCTTGTTATGACTGGAGAAGGCCTCGGACTCAATTAAAATTTATCCCCGGGACAGCCGCATGCTCATGGAGGGCATGGACATAGACCTGGATCCGGAGCTCATGCAAAAATTCAGCTGCATGGGCACCACGGATAAAGATGTCCTCATCTCGGAGTTCCAGAGGCTGCTGGGCTTTCAGCTGAACCCGGCTGGCTGCGCCTTCTTCCTGGACATGACCAACTGGTGAGTCCGGGGACTCGGCCGCGGCCTACTCCTGAACTAAACATAAAGAGTTGCCCACTGCGATTTCTTGCTTCAAAATATCTTGCATGTCAAAAATAGCATCGCTAGAACAGCTGTCATGAGCCCAATGGAGTTTAAATGGATCTGAAGCGAAAAACACAACTAGCTAATAATGGCTAATCGACTGTTTACATAGACAGCCACTGTAACGTTTCGGCTCATGTGACCTACAGTAGTAATATTTTAGACATTTAAGCTCTTAAAACAATAAATGTACATTTTCTAAAACATGTTCTTAAACAACTGGATTTGTCTCATTTATGTCAGTTGACAAAACATGTAACGTTAGCCTGTTTGTGCTAGTGACTCGCTACAGTAGTGGTTGTGTTTCAAAACCTTTCACGTGCCCTATCTAAGCAGCATTTTGGGGGGTTTCTGACTCGATATGCTGCTGACTAGGATTGTGCATTTATGGTGTCTAGGTAGGGGCTCGCAAATGTTTTGAGACACAGACATTGTCCAATGTTGTTCAGTCACGACCCTTCAAAAATACAATTTTAACTAACGACAGAATTAGATTAGTTTTTATTTGTAATAAGCAGCATACTTAGTGTCTATACATTGTTTTTTTTATTTGGTGTTTGACGTGAGGACTGGTGTAAAGTTTCTTTAGAGTTACGTAATGCACGAGTGTACTTTCATCTGAGGTGTTACACACAGTCCCACACAAGTCTATCCCTCCCTTCTTTTGTTTTGAACATGACTTTAATTTCTGGGCTGTTTATTTGCTAAATGTCTTTCAATCCATGTTTTTGTTGGAATTAACTTAAAATATTTTAAACTCATTTCAAACTTATTTTTCAACCATTTCAAATGTACTGTTTTTATTGTGCGTGTGTATATATATATATATATGTATGTGTGTGTATATATATATATGTATATATATGTATATATATGTATATATGTATGTATATGTATATATGTATATATGTATATGTATGTACGTATGTATGTACGTATGTATGTATGTATGTATGTATGTATACACACACAAATAAACATGATTTTTGTTAAATGAAATGTATGTATGTGTATGTATATATATATATGTCTATATATATATGTCTATGTGTATGTATGTATGTATGTATGTATATGTGTGCGTGTGTGTGAGAGAGTTATTAATATTGTCTATTTATTTAATATTTAATATTTAATATTGTCTATTTATTTATGGGCATAATATGAACTGTTTATAGGTTATATATGTCAAAAAAAAAGTGAGTATATAAGTGGTATTGTGATGCATTGTGGTACTTTTAAGATTTTGGGATTGACACGAGCTGTATGTCACGCTTCTTCCAAGTTCCTAGTTCAGCTTTATAATTTACCTTCTATTGTACATCATGAATCTTGTTGGCTCTGTGACGAATTGCTTATGTTCCTCTATTGTAATTCACTGGATAAAGTTTGCTAAATGCATAAATGTAAGTTACATTTTTGTTGGGATCAATCTCATATTAACTATTGGCTGATGATTAACCTGCTTTTCATACATTTAATTAATGCATGTTGTTTTGCTCTTGGCAATTACATTGTCTCTGAATCTCCAGTGTTGATCTGCCTGTATCCGTGTCTTATCAGGAACCTGCAAGCAGCTATTGGAGCGTATTATGACTTTGAGAGTCCAAACATCAACACGCCGTCAATGTCTTTTGTGGAAGATGTGACGATTGGAGAGGGGGAGTCTGTTCCCCCCGACACACAGTTCACAAAGACGTGGAGGATACAGAACACGGGTGAATGTTTTCTCGCTCTGGTTGTAAATATGAAAAGGCTGATGCTCTAACAGATTGTAATTAAAACTACATTGTGGAATCTCTTGGGATGACTTAAATGTTTTGTCTTATGTATTCAGGAGTCATTTTGAACTGTAATAAACCTAGTTTAACTTATATTTATTTATTATTAGCAGTCTTTTATTTCATACTTGTTTCATGTTCATGTTTGTTAATTTGATAGTTTCTCTTATATTATGTTATATTTCCTAAAACTAACTGATATCAGAATATCAATAATAGTTTTGCTTCTTTTAAGGATTGATGATCTAGCCACATCACGTTTAATCCTTTGTTTTGTCAAACTTTAATGTTGTTCCTGTCTTCGTTGCAGGTGCAGAGTCGTGGCCCCCGGGTGTGTGTCTGAAGTATGTTGGCGGGGATCAGTTTGGTCATGTGAACATGGTGATGGTGCGGTCCCTGGACCCACAGGAGATCTCAGACGTGAGCGTGCAGATGCGCAGTCCAGCTGTTCCTGGCATGTACCAGGGCCAGTGGAGAATGTGCACTGCCACTGGACTCTTCTACGGAGGTGAGACGCAAACGATAAAGTAACAGTCAATGTTTTCAAGATATTAGGCTATGAAACAACTATTCAAAAGGAATAATAGAAAAAATAGCTGAAAATGTACCTACGCTTAAATTCATCCAAGATGTAGATGAGTTTTTTTTTTCTTCATCAGAGCAGATTTGAAGAAATGTAGCATTACATCATTTGCTCACCAATGGATGCTCTGCAGTGAATGGGTGCCGTCAGAATGAGAGTCCAAACAGCTGATAAAAACATCACAATAATCCACAAGTAATCCACACCACTCCAGTCCATCAGTTAACATCTTGTGACGTGAAAGGTTGTTTGTTTGCAATAAACAAATCCATAACTTCAACTTTTTTTTAAACTGTTTACTTTGAGTCCATAATCCTTAAAGTTGCTTTCTCCAGTGAAAAAGTTGTCTCGTCTGAATCAGGCGAGAAATATGCACAGATCAAGCACCATTTTCAAGCGAAAACAGTCCAAAACTGTTCTAAACAAATATGTCTGTGTATTTCGATTTGAGGAGACAACAGGGGATGAACTTTTTCACTGGAGGAAGTGTTATTATGGATTATCGACACAAATTTATCCAGAAGCAATGGTTTAAAGTTAAAACGCCATGATGGGTTTGTTTCTTACAAAGATGCAGCTTTTCATCTCACACAGCATTAAGTGATGGACTGTGGATTGTAGTGATGTTTTTTTTCTTTCTGACGGCACCCATTCACTGCAGAGGATCTATTAGTGAGCTAGTGATGCAATGCTACATTTCTGCAACTCTGGTCCGATGAAAAATTGAGTAAAAATTAAGCAAATTTAACTATTAGTTAAAAAAAAGATTAATATGCAAAACATTATGCAATGACAAACATTTTAAAGCAATAGTTAACTCAAAAATGAAAACTGTGTTCATTTACACACCCTCAAGTTGATCCAACCACATATAATTTTCTTTCTGCATACTAAAAATAGTACAGTCAGTATGGTAGTATGCCATTCAGAGCAGTAGTGCTGCATGTTCTGAGTACTACAACCAACTTTGGTGAATGGAGGACATGTGGCTCACCTCATTCCACTTGATATGCAGATGTGATCTGGGTGATCCTGAGTGTGGAAGAGGGAGGCCTGCTGGGCGTCACACAGCAGTTATCCTCCTTCGAGACAGAGTTCAACACGCAGCCACACCGCAGTCTGGAGGGAGACTTCAACCCTTTCGCCTCACCACAGAAGAACAAGCAGGACACCAATGAGGATCATCTAAAAGACCCCGGGGGCCACTGGGAGGCCCCTCTGGACTCCATTCAGCAAGATCAAAATGGACTCAATCACAGCTCTGTAAATATTACACCAAATGGTCTCCAAAACAACTTTTCAGTAGTGACTTACAGCCAGGTATGTATGCGATTTGGAGAATTTCATTGAGTTGAAAGAAGATTAACATGATAATAACTACTTACTGACCCTTAACTTTTGAATGGTGGTGTTGTATATCTGTGACAAAATCTTCACAGATATATTTCGAATATTCAGTATCACCCAGCTGTAGGCGTAAGTTGTATGTTAGAATAATGAACAATTATGACTACTGTTCACTAATGGGACAAGTCCAGTTCTGTGATCCTAATTCAAATGTTCTTGATTGAGGGGCTTTTTCCAAAGGTAAGGGACGAGGTTAAGCCAAGATGGGTTCAGAAAACCAAGATGAAACACTCAGCAGGTCTCAAAATCTTGCTTTTATGCCAGAAGTCAACTCTGGAAACTTCTCAATGTGCTGACTGCCGTATGATCTGTTAGCACAGAAGGTCATGTAACAACAGCGCGTCACCTTTTTTTTTCTCTCTGCCCTGTTTTGTGACATTTGACCAAAGAAAAGCACATTGTGATAATTCACCGTGTTGGGTTACACCTTTCCTCATTCCGCACATGTGATACAGCTAAAACAGTTTCAGCCTTCTGATGATTCAATAAATGTCTAGATTCTGTATATAACAGCTCTAAAATATCTTATAAAAGTTTTTATTTATTAATTTTTTTTATTTATTTTTTTTACATTATTTTGACTCGGAACAGCCATTGTCTTTAAGCATATGCAACGTTTAATGTAATAACTTGAATTTACTGTTTTAGTTTTCTTTTATATGCACCAATATAACAGTACATGGTAATAAATAGCAATATTCATTTTATTATATAATTAAGTGATGAATTCCACAACATTTTTGAGTGATTATGCAAAAACAATTCTTAATGATTGATTGATTGATTGATTGAAATAGACTAGTTATAGTTCCTAGATAGTTCCTAAACCCAACCAACAGCATTTTCTTGTATGTTTTCCATGGAATACTGGAAAAACCTGTACTGAATTTCCATGCAGATAGACAAAACGAGCTGATTGGCTCATTTAGCACTATAAAGTTTTCAGCATCGGGAGGTGTGGGCTTCAGCCATTTCATAGTCTTCATACCAACAATATTGTTTTCAGACACACTTAAAGGTCTTTAAAAACATCAAAATAACTTTTTTTATTTTAATTTTTTTTTTACCCAATTTCTGAACGACCTTGTAAAATAAAACCATTAAAGCAGTGAGACTAAGCATTAGTCACATACAGTAGTTTGTGATGTTGCTTATTTCAATGAATATTATAACTCAGAAATTATATTTTTCATGCATCAAAATAGTTAAAGGAATAGATCATACAAAAATGAAAATTTGCTAAATATTTACTCATCCTCAGGCCATCCAAAATGTAGATGAGTTTGCTTTTTTCATTGGAACAGATTTGAAGAAATGTAGCATTACTTCTCTTGCTCACCAATGGAACCTCTGCATTGAATGGGTGCCGTCAAAATGAGACCCCAAAAAGCTGATAAAAACATCACAACAATCCAAAAGTAATCCACACTACTCCAGTCCATCAGTTAACATCTTGTGAAGTGAAAAAATTGTGTTTGTAAGAAACAAATCCATCCAACACCAAGGTTTTTTAACTTTAAACCATTGCCTCTGGCCAAAATACGAGTCCATAATCGATAATATCGCTTACGTCATTCACTGCAGAGGATCCACTGGTGAGGAAGTGATGAAATGCTAAATATGATATTGAGATGTATATGTCAAAAGGCTGAAAAATAATGAAAGGCATTTTATCTCCTATGTAGAAGTTTGTCGTTCTGAATTTGGCTTTGATGTGTTCATGTTAACTTCAGGGTTTTCATCTGTGAATGTCAATCTAGAGGCTGTTTAAAATGCCCTTAATGGGGTTAAACTTTGCCTCTCAGCCACAAGATGGAGTTCCATGCAAGCATGTGAGCTGATGCAGAAATGTTATTAACCGGTTAAAGAAGTCAGTGATGAAATCTCAGATTGCTGACTGTAAACCCATAGCATACATATATTCCTAGTGTAACGTAATGTTAGAGAATATTTTCTTTAACAATACCTGCAGGCACTGAAGGAGGGACTTGAGCCAGAGACTTAGAGATCTTTTTATTAAGGCTGTAAGCAATCACTTAAAAAAGTTTTGAACTGTCAAGCACCATGTATGTTTTCTTCAGAAAATGTATTTACAAATGGTCTTTGACATTAGAGTTTTATGTCATTGTTTCTGTTTCTTCCCAGGGCATTAATGGACCCTTCCCGTTCGGACAGTCTTAAGATACAGAAACCACCCGGTAGCTCATCAGAGCTGCTGCTTTTGCCCTTTTCTAGGGTTCAGTGAGAGGAGGAAGAGATTTACTCTAAAGACTTGGTGACCCTCCCTCTCCCCCGACGCATCACAACATCACATAAACGTGTGGACAAATCTGTTTGGCTCCAAATCAATATTGAACCAACACCTGAGTTACGCATGTGTGAATGCTAGATTTAGATGAGTGCTAGAAATTCTAAAGAGATATAATGAAAAATACACCATTTTTTGATCCGTATTGTCACATTACAGCAGGAAATTCAGATGCGTGAGTGAGTGCACAAATACACAAGAGAAACAGAGGCAAGACCAGTAGATGTACGAGAACATGTCTGAGTCATGTTTCACACCAAAATCAATAGGAAAGCATAAGAAATGTATGTTTTGCGTAAAGAAAATATAGCATGTTTTTAGGACTTTTAAGATATATTTTGCCTCATGGCACATTTTTCCTCTTAATGTTTTTATTTTTTTTTTTTTTTTTTTTTTATTGGTTATTCCAATTATTCTCACATTGTTTACATTTTTGTATAAAATTTTACAATTGCACTAATTTTTTTATAAGCTTAATTTAAATGCACCCAATTAATGTATGGCAAAAAAATGTATTATTTTTGCATTGCATCAAATGATTAATGACCATGAAAATGTCACAACGAAGAAAATCTTCGTCCTAAAAACAGGCTTACTTTTCTTTAAGCAAAGTATAATTTTTCCTTTCTTCCTTTTGGTTTTGCGGTGAAATATGACTGGGGTTTATTCTTGACAGGATTTGTGGTAGTCACCTCAATATGTGTGCAACTGAGTGTTTCAGCCATGCACAAAAGCCATCAACAAAGAATTAATGCCTGTCAAGTAGTTTTATAATTTTTCATCTATGTTCTCGGACTTTTTCTTTGTAAACTGAACCGTTTTGAGAAAAAAGGTCAGTGTGCCTACTTGGAGGTTAAATGGTGTAATTGCTTTCATATGGTCCTTTGCCAGCCACTTGTAATTGTTTATTACAAAACTGTTCTCTGGATTCAGTTAAAAAGAAAAAAAGCCCAGCAACCTGTACAGCGTACATGAGCACATTATGTCTCATCATATTGAAGTATACATCTGTACTGCCACCACAGGTCGAGTCATAGCCGTCGTCAGAGATCTTGTTGCTGTTATCATATTTGTTTACATTGATGTTGTTCTGGAGTTCCAGAGTGCTGATGTTGGTTTTCCACTCGTAATGACTCAGTCCATCAGAGATGATAGCAAGCAGATGTGGCTTTGGTTCCCTTGTTTACTGACCTAAAAGTTCACAAGCACGTCACTGATAGATTTTCCAAATCATACATTTTTGTCATTCACCTAGACCTACGATGGTATTAAGCTGTTTTAAATGAGCTGAGGGTGTTTTAATGAGGGGAACGTGTGAGAATGAGTTAATTTTAGAGGAATATTTAGTCGATGCAAGTGGATGTCATCTGTGACAGAAAATAATTTGGATTTGTACCTCTCTACCTGAAAATGCATCGATATGTATGTGCCTACAGTTGAAGTCTGTGGCAAGTGCACTACTTCCATTGTAAAGGCATTTCCCTACACACTTTTTTTTTTTTCTTTTAACTTAATGAGAAACCAGTTGTTTTCTGTGGTAGCATTTGCATTTAGCTAAAAATATCCTTTTTAATTTGTATTCTTGAGTTGTTGCTAAACGTTGAAATGGCAGATTTCAAGCTGGAACGCTCCAAATAATATTTTAATGCATAAAGGAGTTTTGTGGAATTGATTTGGTTTAAATCGTGCCTCTGTGTTTGGTATGATGGAAAGCCTCTTGGATGTTTATATCTTGCTAAATATATCTGAAATGCTGTTTTACTCACCATTTTCTGTTTTGCTGCAATGGTTAGGCAATTTATAAGACATAAACAAAAAGCGTTAACAAGTCTCCTATAATGTTTTTCTCTATGGGTCTATTTACTGAGATAAACGTTAGGTCATGAAGATGAAAGCGTTTAAACAAATTAGCTGCTATCCTCAAGCAGTATGCAAATCAAGGAGCCCAAATTGACCTTCATGTCAAGGCAATAGAGATTAGTGTCATCATGTCTTGTTAAATTTAACACGTCAGGCAATTCTGTCTGTTTCCCCCAGTTCTATGCACCTGGAAAATTTCGCCATTAACGATACCAACATTGCGTCCAGTGTTTTAGAAATGCTGTGGCTTCAGTTTTACATTGCAAATGATCTATGCAGTGTTTTAAGGGACAGTCCCTTCCATATTCCAAAAAGTTGCACTCACAGTTGAAGCATAAAAGAAGTTAATGTTCTGACACTGGTCGCCGTTTTATGTTGCAGTTAGGACAGAAGTAAACTGACATTTCGCCTAGTGCTCGGCCCATAAACAGCTCATTGGATGATGCCATCTCTTCATCAGTCAGGTCTTCCTTTGAGCTGTTCTTAGTGAATGTCCTCATCCCAAGCGCTGCACACCTCACAGCCTCCTTCTGATTTATAATTACACTGTTGTTTTTTTTTGTTTGTTTGTTTTGTTTTTTGGTGTTGCTTATGCATGTGAGAAGTGTGATTGATTCATTATTGAATTATTGTCTTTTTTTTCCTGATTTCTTTCTTTTTTTTCTGTTAGATGTGATAGGTTTTTCTGCACCGTGTCCTGGTGTATGATTGAGTGGAGAGTTTGCATAGAGTCCTATGATAGCACAGTGAAAAAGAGAAAATATGAAAAGCCTTTTCCTGTATGTATAATTGAACATTTGTATGATTAAATTAACACTGAAACAAACAGTTCTGTCGTCTTCTGTTTTGCATGCAGCATACATGAGCAGTGTGATTTGTTAATGCAGTTCCCAGAGAAAATCATAAACATCTTGTCTTTTTATTTTTATTTTATTTTTTTACCTTTTACCTTGAAGCATGACCTTCAACATTTAAAGGAATATTTCACCCAAAAAAGAACATTTGCTAAAGATATACTAACTCTCTAGCCATTCAAGATGTAGACGAGTTTGTTTCTTCATGAGAACAGATTTGGAGAAATGTAGCATTCCATCACTTTCTCTCCAGTGGATCCTCTGCAGTGAATGGGTGCCGCCAGAATGAGAGTCCAAACAGCTGATAAAAACTGCAGAATTGTAAGAATCAAATCCATCAAGGCATTTTTAATTAAAACTCCTACTTCTGGCCAAAATAGCCTGAAATAATGCTTCTTCCAGTGTCTCCTGTTGTCCTCCCAAATCAAAATCAAAATTTATTACTTGTTTAGAACTGTGTTAGACAGTTTTGGCTTGTAAACAATGCTTAATTTGTGCATATTTCTCTCCTGAAACAAGTCAACTTTTTCACTGGAGGAAGCGATATTATTGAAATTATGGAATTAAATTTTTGCCTGAAGCAGTGGTTAAAACTTGTTATATTTTCACAAAGAAGTGAATTATCTTTTCACAAGGAAGTTAACTGATGGACTAGAGTGCTGTGGATTATTGTGATGTTTTTATCAGCTGTTTGGACCCTCATTCTGACGGCACCCATTCACTACAAAGAACTTAAGTTTTCATTCCAGAACTTAACAAGTTCTGGCCCCAAAAGTCTGAATGTCATTACCTGTGCTGAAATGCAGGATCTTTGTCTCTTCGGCTAGCTTCACTTTTTTCTTCAACATGTTTGGAGTCTCAGTGTCTTTTAATCGACTTAAATTCTGGTGATTTTCAGTGGAAATATAAAAGTCAGCTCTCCTCAGTTTCACCCAGGTGTCCTAGTAGAGAAACCACGTGTGTTGTTCATCACATTAACTATGGACATATTCAAACTAACTTTAACAACCACTGAGTCACAATACCGTAAAATCCATCAAACTTATTTTGTGAAGTATTTTGCTTAAAATGTGCTATTTAAAATAACCACTTGCGATATTTTGAAATGATAAACAGTGAGGTTCTGACATCTTCGACTGATTTTAACTCATTTAAAGTTTCTCCAGTAATACCAAATGAATGCAACTGAATTTCACTAGTGAAGAGTATATTTTTATGACCAAAACCGTCTATTTCTCATCGTAAGCTGAATTCCAGCACAACCCTGATGTTCTATGGCCCTTCAGGAAGAATATAACCTTGTTTAAACTAATTACACATAGATGGGATGTGTTGATCTGTGCTGAGGAGACCATATCTAGGCAAATATTTGCTCAGATCTCAGGTCTTGTGCAACTTGCCTTGGCACTATTATATTATTACCCACCTGACAAACATGTAAGATCATAGAAGGACCTTAAACAAATGCAAAGTATTTCCTCTTGGTTTGACAGCTGCTCTTCCCCAAAACTCGCAAGCACTTGTGTGGGCTGTGGGAGTTGAAGCGGCAGGCAAATTCTGTGGTATGGAGCTGATGTTAATGGGGTCTTGTATAAAAACACTGATTTAAGTCAAATGAGCCTTGAGCATTTTGTTTAACCATCAGCAAGTGTTTCCTGGTGTGGAAAAGTCTGAATAGTTTTTTATGCCATTTCTCTAACCCCCTTTATCCAATTTTTCCTGGTGTCACTAAAACCTCATGTACCAAGGCGACAACTGCAAACAAGGTAGTTTCAGAATACAGACTGCAGGGCACTGTCATTAGTGTATTTCACAAGAACAACTTACTTTACCACTGCAGGGTATATACCATCCAAGACTGTGCATTTTCATAATGCTTCTGTAGTGCGAGGGGTAAACACACAAATTTAGACTTGGTATTTACACAGTTGGGTGTAATAGTTTGTTGGTATGCTAAGTAAACCTGTCAGGCAGTTTCAAAGGGCAAATATCTTATTCCAAAGAGCTGATATGCTGTGTAGTGTATAGTGATGCAGAAAACGCTGATAAATCATACAAGCCAGGTGACTATTACGGTGATGGTCAGTTTAGTTGTTTACATGGTGGTTTGGGTTTCGTCAAGCAATTTAAAATGGTGTATGTGTGCAATAGCAGTTTGATCACACTGATATCAGCACTGGACTGTGACCATTTCTAACTGACTGCAAAGACTTTGCCATGGGCTGCCTGAGTGCAGGTCTATACCTACATTTTAAGATACCTATAGGTAGGATAAATACGGGTAAAACTGGAACCTTTATGGGGTTGTTTTTAAAATCATTCCATAGTAGTTTAGCATGAACTGCATACAAGAATGATGAACAATACACATCATCAATGCGGTAGGTCAATGCTTAAGTGTCCCACTTTACCTGTATAGACCATAGTATATAGACCATTGGATCACGTGTGCCTTAATAACCAATCACATTATAGCCTTGATGTCATAGAATTTCAGCCAAAGTTGTGGGACACTCATTTTCCGCCGTTTACTGATACCATAGGAATGAATGAGAAATGCTAATGTAAGCTGAATCCCACCTGTCGCAAAAAGTCAGTGACTTCTCTTATAAAACTGCATTTTTTTCAGTGTAAATTCTAAAAAGAGTTCAATCCAAAACTATTATTTAGTGTAAAACATGTTGAAGGCTGTTGCTTCATTAAATGATAGGGAGTTTCCTCTAAAAATCTGTTTATTCACCGTAGTGAAGCCTCTCCCCCATTGAAATCCATTTAAAAAAACGGCCTCTGGTCTCCTTTCCCATGTAGGATTGGCAACCAGAAGTGTTAGCATTAGCCATTTTTGGCTAAAGGTTGCAGGCTTGCCTTTTAGTGACTTCTAAATGCTATTCAATTCTCCATTTTGCCGCCAAACTATCGTGAACCATCACATTCGATAACCATAGCAATAGCGCTTAGAAGATCGACAAAAACATAATTAATTACATAATTTCTTATTTTTGTTAAATTTACATAGATTTAGATAGATTAGATTTACATAGACATATGTATATCACATACAAAACAGTGTGTTTTAATGCAAGATAGTTTTAAAGGGGTCATTGGATGCTACATGCACTTTTACAAGTTGTTTGGATTGGAATGTGTGTTGGCAGTGTGTGTACACAACCACCCTATAATGATAAAAATCTTTACCCCTTTCTCAAATCGAGCCGATCTCAGATGCCTGTCTTTGTGACATCACACAGACAGGAAAGAAACTTTAACCAAACTATGTTATAGACTTTTCATCAAGACCCTAAAGAACCTTAAAAACCTTAAACTCACTTTTTCTGTCGGTGAAGCTGGATCACGGATGATTCGAGTGAAGATAGACACATTTAGGTAGATCGGGGGAGCATTCCCTTCAGAAGCAAATGTAATCCACTGTGTCTTCAGTGGCTCAAATGTCGGGAATAATTGACGACTGATATGTTCATTATTACATGTCAACTTGTGGAAAATGGGCATCCGATGACCCCTTTAAAAGACTCTACAGTTTTACCTTACAAGTTTAACTGTTTTATGAACTTTTGTACTTCTAGAATAGAGTAATAAATACTCAATGACTGTATTTATGTTTTACGATAAAATGTCCGATAGAGATTACCATGGAAAGTGCTCTAGCGGTTACTGTTGCTATGGTTACTGTTGACAAACTGTTTGGCGCCAAATGATACGCGTTCTGACGTAGGCTACGTAATCTAACTTTTCAGTTTATTTCGCTATACTTGCAGCTCAAGTTTTTACATTTAGGCTAATCACTTCCAGATTGTGCCTCCTCACCTCAGGTGATCCTAGTATTGTGCATGACTCACGTAAGTATCTGTAGCAACACGTTTTAGTTTCGTTTAACCCTCTACCTAGGTAACATTTATAATTATATGCTATTTTAATTGGGCAGGCTAATGTGTTTGCATTTTCAATCCACTATTATAATTTGCGTAGTTATAGTAAACACATGCAAAAGTCCTTGTATGCTAGTGACAACATCTGCACAATGTTTAATAATCATGAAGTTTCTTGCCTTTTTAAACTAACTGAATGCTCTGATGAGGGCAAGGATGATCAAGCACATTAAAAACTAGGAAATTGTTTAATCATGCCTATAATTTTTTTGTTAACATTAATGTTTAATCCTGAAATCAATGTAGAAATCCAGGAAAACCAAGGAAGGAAACTAATTAAAAGAAAACTAGACTGGTACCTGTTAAAGTTCACAGTCAAGTCTTACCCTGATGTTTATCAATATATACTGTAATTTGTTTTTGGAAATCTGCCCATAAAGTGAATTCTAATGAAATACTAGGTTTAATTTAAATGGAAAAAAAAACAAATGTACACAACTGTTTTTTAGCGTTTTCAACATTCTTGAAATTATTTGTCCTCCTCACATTTTAATTGTATAGTCATTGTCACATTTTGAGAGTTTAGTCATTACAAAATGTCTTACAGCACTTATTGCCTTACAGAAGTTTTAGTGGGAAAAATCCAGAATAAATGCCACAACAGATACTCTTCATTACTTGCAGTAGAACTTTCTCAATTTTCTTTAAGCTTCTTCACTTCACTAGAATATAAACTATTGTCATTACTAACTTGCACATTGCACAACGTCACTAGAGCATTTTGTTCTTCTCATAACATCTTTGGTTTGCTAATTTTAGGTTTTAAAGAATATTTATACTCATGAACACTTCCTAATTGACAGCCTTTTAGGAGGGTACATCTACACATGAATAAACTTATGCCCAAAAGGCACTATTCCTAATTCTTTCAACATCCATCATGGAGAAGGCTGATGGATTATGGATTGAACCCAACTCAAACTCTGGGTTTCATGTGCACAGTCTCTTTCACAATGAGCCATTGACAGCATCAAGTGAGTTCTAGGTGTGCACGTTCTGACAAATGGCTCAACTGAACTTCATCATAAACGGACACCTTTGGCAGTAAACTTTCTGTCCATAAATGGGTATATTGTGCATGAGAAAGTTGTTTCAAAGTAAGATGGTGAAAAGAGTGCATCTTAAACCTGTGTTCTTTCTAACTGCCATGCAAATGAACCCCCTCTGGGAAATGTGTTAGACAAACAAAAATACAGAGAAGGAGCGCAAAGTAAACCTTTGTTTGGAGCAAGACATTCCACAGCTTATCTTAGCAGTTGTCACTCTTTATAGTCTGGAAATAACATTTAAACCTGTGTTAAACTGTTATAGATATTCAGGGATGATATTATGCAGCATTTGGAATCATCATAATCATAATATATATATATATATATATATATATATATATATAAACATCTATATTTATATAAGTATCTAAAAATCCTTAAAACAGTTTAAATTTACTGTGTAAGTTAATTTTATCTTGTTGCATTGGGAGATTTCTTCACAGACAATTTTTTGCAATGTAAAAAGTCACCCAAATGATCAGGTTTTTCTGAAGAAGTCTGTGGAATAGCATGTAAAATGATGGTCTGATATCCAGTCTTTCTCTGGCTCTCGCCATCATTATTTTCTATTATCTATAAAGTCTGTATCAAGTGTGTGTGCGTGTGTAGTTTGCATTGGTGTGTCTGTTTTACTGTGCAAACATTTTGGCATGCTGTGTGCTTGCAGACGTATCATCAGCACACTGACGCACAAACTCTCAGAAATATCTGGAAATGTACTTTGTGTTTGCATCATAATTTGTTACCAAGAGAAACACATTGAACAGTGATATATCTGGATCATAACATCTGCACATAGATAAATATATATATAAAAAAGAAGGCATATATTTCTGTACATATGTATCTTTCTAACATATTTTATTTTTATTTTATTTATTTAATGCAAAAAATGCCTTTCTTATTGAGTTATTGGGTGAATTTGATAAAACCCCATTAAAAGTAATTATATTTTGCATCAAGAATAATTAGTGTGTGTGTGTGTTTGTTTCCTTTTTATTGAGGGGTGAGATTTTTATTTTTGACAAATTCGTATATAATCTGAATAAAAATTCTATATGTTTTGCAACATTCTATAAAATTATAATTATAATGAAAATAATTAATTTCCTTTGGTTATTTGATCTTCTGCACATACATATAAACATTAAAATAAAAACTACAGACTGAAATTGAATAAAAATTTGCAAGACAACTAGGCCATCTTGCCATATTTGTATCATATTTCTCATAACTGTTGTTATTTAAGATTAAAAACCGGATGTCAGACATTTAATAAGGCAGTTCCTCTGGTAACTGTGTCTTTCCTCCTATGAGGTTGGGGGTTAGTGGTCCACAACAATGGACAGGCATGTCAAATGCCTTCAGGCTGGGAATGAGGCACTGAGACAATGTTTACACAGTTTAATAAGGCCTGTGTATAAAAGTGCAATGGGAGTCAATGAAGCAAGCTTTCCTTCAGCAACTCTTACTTGAAGTCTTGCGCACACCCACATCAGGTGCACTCACTCATTCACACACACACTCTTGTCACAAGCAGTGTTAGTCACTGAGGTTAGTAATGTGGCACTCCACAATTCTAGCTTGTCGCGTTCCCTGTTGAGTCTGTTGGAGGCCTAGAATTAGACCCACATTTGAGAAACAAGCAGAAACCAAAGGAAACAAGCAGAGGCCTTCCTGATCGCACCTCCAACACTGTCTTCACCTGGACAGGTAAGTCTGACTGGCTACCTCCTATCAGTTCACTTTCAAGGGCAATAACATCTGATATTAATGCTTATGTGTATTTTATCGGTATTTAAGGGAAGGGAAAAGCAAATATTTTGTACTTTATATGACTAGTCAACAATTTTAGACATATTGTACATTCTGGCAAAGTTTTTGAATGTTATGAACAAATATTCTTCCAGTAACGATAATAGAAGATTCATTCAAAGTCATAACATTCTCAATTTTTTTTCTTCTTACTCTCATTTATGCATTGTTTAGGTAACATTTTTCTGAAATAATTTAGTTGGACATTTGTCTATTATGGTTTAGAGAAAATTCAAAAGTAACGTTCCCATAATGTTTGCAAAAAATAAAATCCAATGTTCCCTCTTAACTTTGTTTTTAACGTTCACATAACAATTTTTTTTTATTTTATTTTATTTTTTTACAGAGAACATAAAATAACGTTTATAGCCTAAATAACGTTTAGGTTACGAAATAACGTTTTCATAACCTAATTGGAACCTTAGCACAACATTCTTAGAACACATTTTTGTTAATGCTTAAATAAGATTTGGCGACACCTAAATTGTGGATGCAATTGTTTACAAAACTAAAATTTGTAAAATTGTGAAACAATTAAAATTGCACGCGTTGGAGCAGATAGTAAAGGAAAAGCATCATTGCACACATTCGTCTTTCACTATAGTGGTAAAAAGCATCCCAGGATGCACCTCATGAAGTTCAAATTTGCATAGTTTTCATTTGTGCAACATGTTTTAGTCACTAAATAATTCCCATCTTTCTATTTGTGCTATTTCATAGTTTTCATGAAATGAAGAAATTGGTCATAATAAAGAATGAGGGGGTGTGTCCAAACATTTGACTGTTAATGTAGTTTTTGTGCAGCAAAACCCATAAATGCATTTGTAAATATGCATATTTTAAGTTCTCTAGGCAATCAGCTTTATCACCAGCTCATTTCATTGATATGAACTCTTCTGAATGGTTCTGAATGCACCTGTTCTCAAGCTGACACAGTTCACCTGTTGTTCACGTGCGATGTGTCCTTATTAAGAAAGATAAAGGGAACATGTCTTGAAAATTACAAGGTGTAAAGCTTTCAAATGTCATTAAAAGTAAAGGTTTTCAAATTTCATTTGGCTGGCCTCCAGAACACCCCCAGCAAACCACAAATGACTGTTTTTTTCCCCTGAAGGGAAAAGTGCAAGTGACTTGTGCTCTGGCTGACGTCCAAATCCTTCAGAAGAAGAAAAGAGCTCAATTCCCAAAGGCAAATGTAAAGTTTCTACTGATTTCCACTACGGCTAAGTGTTACATTGTACTGAGTGACTATACAGTAGGACTAAACTGATTATTGAGTTTTGTTGAGTTGAAATGTCAACTTTTCCTTAAAGGAATAGATCAAAAATCTCATGTTCCAAACTTGCATGACTTTGTTTAATCTAATTTTTTTTAAATAAAAGAGTCCATATACTTAGGATAGAGTGCATGCATTGCATGAACTCATTTATATATATATCTTCTCATTTTTGATTGTTTATGATATTTTTTGTCATTTTTGAAGCTTGATGGTAAAAATCACAATTTGCTGTATTTATATGGAAAACAGTTGCTCAAATACTTTACAAAATTAGAGTTTGGGATGACACCAATGACAGAATTTTTATTTTTAAGTGAGCTATTCTATTTAAAATGGCATATTTGATTTCAGTCTTTGGGTCACAGTATCAAATGATGTCAAATTAGATTGACAAGTAGATAACCTAATTAAAGACGTGTGAGAAAACCTGGCACAGGTACATCACACCTGCTCTGGAGGTTGGGGAAATAGAACAAACACGTTAACAGAGGAGAATAAATATGATGTTGAGTAATGAAGAAATCCCCTGTATGATTTCAACTGAGCTTAAAGCTTCCAGAATGAATCAGAGATACTTATCAAAGGTGGCTGTCAGTGGTTGAGTGACTTAATATGGCACTTTGCATATTACCATGCCATGCCAGTTTTTGTTCAAACAGCTGGGTGGGTTGTGTTTGTAAAGAAGTTACGGTAAAATTCTAAGTTTTTACAGTCTTACATGATAGATGATGGCCTTATAATGTCACAGAGCAATGCAACAAATTTGCATTTTCATTTAAAATCAGTGAAAGACGAGCTATAGAACCTCTGATCTTTAAAACCGCAATTTGCATTTGTGAAAAAGTTTGCTCTTTATTGAAACATTAAAATTAATATTTACATATGAAATATATTATTTTAATTATATTTTGGCTATTAATGAAGCCCCCAAAACACTTTAGACACCTAAAACACACTTAAAAATGTCAGATGTCTTGTATGGTATTGACATCAGGGCTTTTTACACTTTAAATAGTTAACCCTGGGTCATTCTAAACCCGGGTAAACATAACCCTGGGTTATCTTGTTTGGCGTTTCACACTGCTCATAATTTAATGTTCTTATACCCATTTACATAACTTCCCAATCATTGTCAATAAATAAAATTATATATCACCCAACCTGTTTACAGTTTTGTTTGTCCAAGAGCACCATACTGTACTATATACTATACTGTTTCAGGAATGACATACGTGAGTGTGTGAGTGAATCTGCTAAATTGTTCCGCGAGTCATTGTTAAGATTGACATTGATGACTGTAGCAATTGACAGAGGGGAGCATTAAGTGATTCAGAGTAGCAAAAGCAGCAAGTCTGTATTGGCTGAAAGTATTTAGCAGCTTCTACAGTTAAAGATACAACTTTTAAAAAAAAATGTAATTTGTAAATTAAATCTAAAAATATTTCAAAATATTTAATGCATCATTATTTAATTGTTGTACCATTAATAATTAACTTATTTAATTTGTTAAGTATTTAAATAATTAACCCTTCTAGGCTTGGTGTCTGGACTAAATTATTTATTTATTTTTTAAATGCATGAGACTTACTGCACTTGCTATACTTTATACTTCAAAACAGTAAAAGTATTAAAAATGTGTTACAATAGTCATTTTATAATAAATCCAAAAGCAAGACATGAAAAAAATGAAGTTGAAATGGCAACTGAGCTTATGAGTGATCCTTTGCTGCCATCTACTGGTTATAATGCTAATTTCATGTCATTTTCGTCTAAAAAGTCTTTATTTTCCGCCAGGAGACACGTTTTTGGCACATTTTTTTCATGTCATCTTCATGAATGAAAAGTGAATCTTTAAAGTGAATTTTACCGCACAACTGTAACCAATCTCACTCCAGCCAGGCAACCAAAGTTAGCAACCAAGTTAGCAATTCATGACTATGAAGGTCAGTTATCGGTTATCAAGAATACCGTTATGATGTCATTTACAAGATAGCATTGCTAGCTAGCTAATGTTAGCTTAAATGGTTACAATAGTTGTAAGTATTTAAATGTACAATTGCGTGTCTAGGTACTCTCCTGGGATTACAGGTTCAGCATATACAATTATATGCTGTTAAATAACATGAAACTGTATGTTAATGCCACTTTCATCATTTACGGTGTTATCAGTTTCTGAACAGAGTGAAGTAGGAGAGGTTTCTGAGCGTTTCTACATATATTGCCAACTGGCCTATCAGTTTTTTCCTGAATGGAATTTTCGGACGATGAAGAGAAGAAAAAACTTACCTTAAATCTTATTAATGTGTCTTCCATCATCATTTGACATTTTTCCCCCCAAACGCTGAAACTACTATGTAACGGACACAACGTGCTGTGTTTCCGTAACTGTCCAAAGCAGGCCATTATGAGCCACGCGGTTGGCTGTCGGTTGATAAGCATCTAGCTATAACGTTCAACTTTGCGTAGTTTCGACAGGGGTAGCTGCAGGTGGGAGTAATGGGCGAGGCATAAGGTGGCATGCCGAAAGGTGAACCCAAACCCTAACCAACTAGAAAGACCTGTATCCACGCCCCCTACCTTTTGCCTTGCACTAATCTTTTACCACGCCCACTGCACCAGCCTGCAGTTATCCCTACTTGCAATATCGGGTTAACAAAGTCCCACTAACTGTCCTAACCCCAGTTCTAGGGCTTTTCACACTGCACATAACCCTGGGTCATCATCTTTCTAAACTTTGCGTTTAACTCTGGCCAAAAATGACTTCCGAGATGTCTATACAGGGAAAACTTGATCGTACAGTCAGCAATATGTAGTATGAGAATGCCCAATGATAAATGTGACACTCATACCGCAAATAAGAAGGTTAACCCGGAGATTAGTAGTGTACAGTGTGAAACGTCATCTTATAAATATTAGTTTTTGACCCGGGGTAAAACAGAAGTGTGAACCGTGAGTCATGACAAGGGTTTGAAATGACCCAGGGTTAACTATTTCAAGTGCCTGCCCTTATGAAAATTAACCATGGTTTAATATAGTAAAAGTATAGTAACCAATTTTTTTTTTTTTTTTTGATGGATTGCTTACCATAACCACAGTTTTACTACAAAATGCCACAGTTAAACTATGGTTAGTATGGTTAGTATAGCAAAACCATGGTTCATTTTTGCTTAACATGGTACAATAACCATGGTTTTTGGTTTTATTTGGAGTAAAGCCATGGTTCATTTTCATAAGGGTGGGGTTAAACGCATGGTTTAGAACGATTATAACCCAGGTTTATGCTCAGTCTGAAAAGCCATATTTTGTTATCTAATTATATTCAGTCTATTTTAAGTGTGCTATATAAGACTCTAAATACTTTTTGGGGTCTCTATACATGGATATAAGCGTATGTAGCAAGTATTTTGACCTTGGAAAGTGTTTTTATTGGTTCTGTTGATGGTTTTTAAGAATCAGCCAGTCGTTGTGTGACACATCACTGGAGCTCAGTCATATGTTGGGGGAGCCACTGCAGTAATTGCTTGTAATGATTGCCAAATCTTTTATGTCCTTATGATGTGAACAATCTGAGTATTGCACAGCTGTTGTTGAAACCCTGCAGTCGACTGAGCATTTCGTCCAGTAAGAGATGTTTGGTGTGTGCACGGCTTGTGCACACTGATACACAACCTAATAAACTCATTTAGCAGTGAGACTCATTATTAATATGTTTTCCTATTAAACTGAGCTGTGCTGCTTGCTATGCTGGGACAGATTCCAACACATAGTAAACATATAAAGAATAGAGAGACTAGAAAATTAGAAGACCTAGAAGATTGGAAGCCTATTTTGGTACTATATTTAATTAAAAGAAAATCATGTCACTATGCAAAAATCATTTATTATCTTTTACTTTCTTTCCTTTATGCTTTTAAAAAAAGTGTGCCATGCATAAATCACTATAAATAAAGTTTATTTCAGGACCTTTCCTTCTTTCTTTCTCTTTCTTTCTTTCTTTCTTTCTTTCTTTCTTTCTTTCTTTTCTTTCTTCTTCTTTCTTTCTTTCTTTCTTTTCTTTTCTTTCTTTCTTTCTTTCTTTCTTTCTTTCTTCCTTTTCTTTCTTTCTTGCTCTTTCCTTTTCTTTCTTTTTCTTCTTTTCCTTTCTTTTCTTTCACTTTTTTATCTTTCTTTCTCTTTCTTTCCTTCCATTTAATTAATATAAAAATGTCACAATCAAAAAAAAAACTATTCTTTATCACCACCATTAACTTTATTCATTTCTGTGTGATTTTTATTTATTTATTTATTTATTTTTATTTATTTATTTTTTAAAATAAGTGCACCATGCATAAATAAACTGAGGCCTATTTTAGGACAATTATAGTTTTTTTATGAGAATTAAATCTTTTTCTGGATGTTTTTTTTTCAATAATTGATCATTACTGTTTATTTTATTTTTATTTTTATTTTATTAATCACTTATATTTTTTTCACTTCATTGTTAATCATTGTTATTTTATTATTATCATTTATTTTCTTTCCTTTTTAAAGAAGGAGTATAGTAATGTGACTGCTGGGAAGGGCCAGACTTGTGTCTTCTGGAGTGAGACGCTGATAAACAGTGGTTATTTAGCACTGAATGCTGCTGACCTGGCAAATGGAGCGGCTCTTAACCCTTCCAAAATGAATTTTAGAGTATTTAACCAAACTCATTTAAGGATCAGTCACAGGCCTAATCCTGCACCCGGGGAGCGTGTTTGCATCTCCTCGCCGCTCCTTTTTCTCCCCTGGCCAAGTCAATATTACTAAATGTGCCTGTCTAATGGACTTATCGCAAGCTGTTGCGAGCAAGACTGGACACTAGGTTACAGACTTGAGACTAAGCCGGCCCCAAAAGCACGTTCCAGCTTTTTCCTTGGAGAAGAGAGGGAGGGGGATGTGAAAGCAGCAGTCGTTTGGAGATGAGAATAGGGATTCCAGGAAGGATAACTTCATTTCCTTTAGGGTTTACTCCAGGCCAGCTTCAAAGACACGGTCCGGGGCCTCCATTTGTGTTTGCATACAGAGATGCGAAAGAACGAGAGACAAATGGTTTGACCTGTGACCATTCCATCACCGCATCCAATGTGATGCGTGCAGCAGCAGCAGTGCAGTTTTGACACTTTTTACTACTTCTAAGTCTTGACAAACTAAACGCCTTCAAACTATGCTTGTCATATGTCCCAGAATAAAGATCTGATCAAATACTATTTTAGATTTTTATCTAATTTTTCATAAAATAAAAATAAATGAATAAATGTACTTACTTTACAAAGACTCTTTTGTTTTCAATATTTAACATGATATGACAACAACAAAAAAATCTATATAAAAATTACATTATTTTCTTAGTTAATTTCAACATTTACTTATGCATTACTAAAAAGTAAGATCTGTTAATATTATTCTGAATGAACCTGAGCTAACACAAACTAACAATCAACAGTTGCATTTTTATTAATTAATATTTAAAAAGCTTGTGGGGCTGGGGGTATTGGAAATGCAAAAAAATATATATTTTTGTGAGATTAAAACGTTCTAAATTTATTACAGAGGTGAATTTAAAAGGTTTGGGACAAGGGACAAGCTCAAATTATGGCAAGTGAAACTTTTGAAAGCTTTTAAAAATGAGGGAAAAGTCAACTGAGAGACACAACAAAAGCTTTAAGCCATAATAATCCATCCTTTAAAACTTGAATGATTGTTTTCTTTTTATACCTCTTTTCCTCTGCTATTGCTGGGTGTGGAGCAATCTCACCATTTTATGAATGACGGCAATGGTGTGTCCAAACAAACGGAGGTTGTCTGAGAACATGTGGTAGATGGTGAATGTCCTGTAGACATCGATCTAATGACAACAGATTACTGTCTTACTCTCCATCTGTGCCGTGAACTTTAAATCAAACGATTATGGACGCATGTTTACTTATGAAGAGAGGAGGCTGCACCACAAATACCCTCACAGGATCTATATAAACTACTTTTATGGCAATCAATAAAACATGAAATCCAAAGCAGTGCAAAGAGGAAAATGTCAATGCAGGATGATCCAGAGATCAAAGATGTGGTTGCTTGCATGACCCACATTAGAGGGAAATTTTTGTAAAAAAAAAAATGAAACTTCTGTCATCATTTACTCATTTACATGCCATTCCAAACCAGTATGACTTCTGCAAAACACAAAAGAAGAGCATTTGATTTTAAAATGCAACTATGACATTTGAACATTTAGCATGTATGAACTACAGTTGTTCTTGCTTGACCAAAGCAGGCTTTGTTCATTCCGACAGCATTTCATTGGCTGCCTGCGATGTTTTTCATGTAATGTGAAAAGACCTTCATGATTTATGATGTTCCTTGTTTCTGTAACAGCATATATTTTACAGCTCTTTTTGCATTCCTCAGAGCAGTTTCTTAGATGCCCCTAAGACATATTTTAACATTACACAGACTTTATTCAAGGAACAACTTATATTTTAGGAAAGGACATTTGCATGATGGTGAAAACTTTTTTGAAAGAACCACTCATATTTTAATCAGAAAATGTAAAAATATAGTTTACACCAGAGTTACTTTATGTACTATTATAGGATTTATTAACAATTTAATTTAGCTCTTTATTCGGTTTGCATTTTAAAAATATTTCTCATTATTTTAAAATAATTTTATATTAATAAATACATTTTATTTATCAAATAAACAGATAATTATGTATTATTTATAAATTAAAATATTGTTTTTATATTAATTAAAACTGAAGTATATACAAAATATAAACATTTTTCATCTATTATTTGTATTTTATTTTATTAAATCTTTATTTCAATAACTGAAAACAATTTTTAACAGTTTTAGTTAACAATATCAACCCTGGTTTATATTGATATACATCAGTATTTTGACAGCCACGTGTGTTGCTGTGACCTATAGTTTCCTAACAGCTTGTTGTCTTTGTTCTTTTGCATGTTTTTTTTTTCTTGCAATATCCCTTCTCTTTTGACTTTAAGGCATATTTTGCTTTCGTAGATGACTGTTTCAAGACAAACTGTATGAGGAAACGCTTGCTTTTTAACTGGCAGTTTAAAAAGGCGTTTCTCGAAGGCTATTATTGCTTCTGAAGCATAATGATATTCCAGTGAACTTGTAACCTGAGCTCCACTTTCCTTCATGCAATCTTCCCACCTTTGTATCTTTACCTCCTGGCCATTGGAGATCAATATCATCTCCAGTCCCGCCTCCGCTGTCATCCTACATCTGAAGCATGTTTTCCTCTTTGCGATTTGATTAAAAACTCATGCTGACACAGGAGACAGGAGACCGGGGACGGCACCTTGAAAGCAGTTCTCTAAACTGCTGCTTTGCTCCAGTGTCACCCGTCATTCTGTACAAGTGACCCATGAGTAAGTGACTCAGTCAAATCCAGTTTGCTTCCCCCATGCTGCAATGACTTTCTGCGTTCATTCCCATTCGTCCTGGGAGCCTTAAAAACAGAAACAGCATCACTTAGGCTCAGAGTTTTCTTTGGATGGGATGAGTTGATTGGTTATGAATCACCAAAACGTTCAAGAACCAGCAGTTTGCTGAATGCTCTGGTGTACAGCTGCTCTTTTACACACTATATAGTCATAAAACTGGACAATATTTATTGAGTTGTATGGTTCAATAAAGTTCTCTTTCATTTCTGCAGGAGACAATGGCTAGTCCTGTCCGAATCCAGTCAGACAGTGCTGTTCTTCAGCCACTGCACTCCACAGGCTTCACCGAGAGCTCGCTGGCCCTTCTTAAGCGAGAAGATGGCTTGGAGATGGTGGACCACAAACCCCGTCTTGATGGCTCGGACCGAGGACACCCGGGACTCTATCTGTCCTGCTTTGACATGCTGTTCACCGAGGATGCCGCCTGGCTGGTGAGAGTCTCGGATTCGTCCACACCCGCGGCTGTCGGGCCCAGACTGGAGCCGTGTCAGGAGCCGGAGCAGTGTCCGGTGATCGACAGCCCTGGGCTGGGAGCCTCCCCACTGTCTCCTACTCTGGAGGAACAGGTGGAGGAGAGATCTTTAGAACAGGTGCAAAGCCTGGTAGTAGGAGAAGTTCTGAAGGACATTGAGACCGCTTGTAAACTTCTCAATATCACACCAGGTAAGAGAATATCGATCTGCTGCTGGTTAAGAAAGTGTCAGAAATCATTCATCAGATTTTATATTATAAAATCTATATTTAAAATTATTTAATTATTTAAATATTATTTATTAATAAAAATAAAGATGTTTGTGCATATATATATATATATATATATTATATATATATATATATATATATATATATATATATAGACACACACAATTAATATTAATATAATTTAAATAATCATGTATTTTATTTATATATATGTAAGTCACTTTGAATAAAAGCATCTGCTAAATGATTAAATGTATGTATGTATGTAAATATATAGGTCTTTTTTGTTCAAAACTATACTATGTGCACAAAATTTTTGAAATATAGCAGAGTGAGACATGTTATCAATATATTATGGTCAAATATTTCTGTAAAATGCATTCAGAATACGTTCATAAATATATGGCCTGATAGAAAAATACTTCAACATGAAATACCGTAACACAGCTGTAACACATCTCCCTCACAGCCGCTGCAGTAAAACACAACATGCTGATATTATCATGACACTTATTCAAATGTACAACTCGCCATTCATCACTCACGTTCAGTGTGAGTGACAGACAGCTCTGAGTTATGATTGAGCCGTGCAAACAGTCATAATGAAACTGTTAGAAAAGGCCTTTGACTCCAGCAGCCCTGAAGGCAGCTGAAAGCATAGACCAGGATCTGCCTAATCCTCCGGAGTTTCACTAATGTGCTGAGAGCTTTGTTGCACTAACTTTCCTTAAGGATACTCAAACCCCTCCCGTATAACGATGACGAACAAGCAAACATTCAAATACGTCTCGCAGATATTGTTTTGAAATATCTGTGCATCTTAAAATAGCTCCAAATTGTCAGTGGCATCTCACATTGCAACTGTTTTTTTGAGTAGTCCGTATTTTTTTACGAGCAAGTTTTTGCAAATTGTAGTATCGTGCTAAATTTATAAACATATTAAAATAAGTCACACCACCTTACGTAAACACCCATCCCCACTGTTTGCTCTTGTGAATGGCTCTCTTCTTCTCTAAGACGTTTCAAAACATTTGGAGTCTGTCCAAACAGCTCTGAATCCCAACAGTGTGCTTTGTCAGAGATAGCTGATCTGATCTGATCTGATCTTTCAGACCCGATGGAGTGGAATTGTGGGAACGTTCAGAAGTGGCTGTTGTGGACGGAGCATCTCTACAGGCTCCCGCAGGTGGGGAAGGCCTTCCAAGAGCTGGATGGCAAAGATTTATGCTCCATGAGCGAGGAAGACTTCCGACAGCGTTCGCCACAGTGCAGCGAAACGTTACACGCACATCTGGATATATGGAAATCAGGTGAAATACAGATAGTCTGATAAAAAGTACTTACTAGGACTGTTTGAGTTCAGGATTGTGAAAACAATTCTGAATGTAAGAATTCACTCCCTTTCATTTAATCAGTGTGAATTTGAAATGAATTAGCCACACAAAAAGTTGAATCAGGAAACTTTCTAAAATGCAATTCAAAGAAATACAGCACAGTGACAGTGTTGTTATTGTTAACTAAAGCTAAAAATATTCAATATTGTTTTCATTAAATTGAAATAATAAAAAACTAGGTTAGAAAGTTAAATTTAAAATGTTAAAGATTACAAAGTTAAACTTAAACTTCAAAAAAATTAAATTTAAATTAAATTTAAATTTAAAAAATGTTCTTTTGTCAACTGAAATTTACTAAAATTAAAACTGAAATAAAATAAATTAAAGCTAAATATAAATATTTTTTTTTAAATCACAACATGTAACAAAATCACTGAATTTTTTACATTTTTAAAATAAAACATGAAAAGGTAAAAAAAAAAAAAAGCTAAATCAGAATACGAATAAATACTTTTTGCTATTTAATGTTTTTGTGATTAATTTTGACTATTTATTCTCCTATACTGTATGTACAATGCATCTTATTTTTAAGACCCATTCCTTTAAGTTATGAAATACTGTGAAAACAATGAACATAGATTATTAATGTTGTTTACAGGTAATTCATAATGAAAAACAAATGATTTATTATTAAAAACAACTTTCAGCAGCTATTTTTCTTTTATTCAATTCCATTCCATTTTAAATCTACTTCCTTTTATTCAAATTCACATTACAATTTGCATCCTGTTTGAAACCATAAATTCAGAAATTCAGAAATTGTATTATATAAGGAATCTATAACTCTGTAAGTTCTGTAGGCTGAATGTTTTTTGTGCATTCAGCTGCCTGGATGAAGGAAAGATGTTCGGGTGGAGAGACCAGGATGAGAGGTACGTCACAGAAACATCACAGTAAACTACACAGATGATAACCAATATACACATGCCATTACCTCAAAAACATTACAAAAATACCACAATAAAAAAAAAAAAGCACCGTCATTGTCATGTGATGATTAGCCTGTCCAGATCAGATCGATTAATGCCAAAACAAATTACTAAACTGTACCTATAATGCTATATGTGTGCATGTTGTCACACAGAAGCTGAAGAGCTGTGGTCCGAAGCGGATTCGTCTTGTTCTGGTCAGCCGATCCATCTGTGGCAGTTCCTCAGAGAACTTCTGCTCAAACCTCACAGTTACGGACGCTGCATCCGCTGGCTGAATAAAGAGAAAGGTGAGGACACAGTAATGGTCTGTAAAAATGGGTCCAGACTTGTTTCCATGATGCTTTAAATGATGCAACTCCAAGGTATTTCCAAGAATACCATGCTGCATTCTTAAAAATAACAGTTCTTTGGCTCTGGTTCCATGAAGAACCATTAACATCCTTGGAACCTTTGCAAGTTTTTTTACACTCTTAAAAATAAAGGTTCTTTATTGGCATTGATGGTTCCATAAAGAACCTTTAATATCCATGGAACCTTTCCATTGCCCAAAAGGTTCTTTAAGGTGGAAAAATGTTCTGTAGATTCTTAAAATATTGTTCAGTCTAAGAAAAATGGTTCTTTTAAGAACTGTTCAAAGAAAGGTTCTTTGAGGAACCACTAATGGTTGTTCTATGGAATTTCTAAAAAAAAAAAAAAAAAAAACTTTTTGGAACCTTTATTTTTAAGAATGTACAATGAAAAAAGGTTCTTGAGATTATTAAAATGTGCATATGTCCAAAAACATTGCAGTACTTACCTAATGCCATTACCGATGTGTTTTGGATGATTCTTTACAGGGATCTTCAAAATCGAAGATTCTGCTCATGTGGCACGTCTCTGGGGTTTGAGGAAGAACCGTCCGGCTATGAACTATGACAAACTCAGCCGCTCTATTCGGCAGTACTATAAAAAGGGCATCATCCGCAAGCCAGATGTCTCGCAAAGACTCGTCTATCAGTTCGTCCATCCGGTATAAGAGAGATAGTGAACTCAACCATTGAGACAAGAACTTTATGAACTGACAAGCCCTCCAACACATTTCCTGAGACTATTTCTGGGTTTTGCATGACAGTGAAACCAAGAAAGATTTAAGAAAGTTTCAGCCATTTTCTATGGATAAAATATAATTGTGCTTAGAAATGTCCAATTTGTACTTGCACTCTTTTTAAAAACACTTGTGTGTCTGTTGAAATGTAGTATCAGCTTTGCACTGCTACTTTCTGTTACTTTAAAAAAAAAAAGCCTGTCAAATAAATTATGATGTTTAACAGAAGCACTAAAGTTAAAATAGATTTAATAGATATTCTTTTGAAGTATGTTACAGGTTACTCGCAAGGTCTGCCTGTCAGCCTACACTCAGCGTGTCTCTGAGCAAACCTTGGTTTCCCTGCCCATGATTTGCAGTGGAAAGACTGGAGTTTGTGTTAATCTCTGGCTGCCACCCAACAGAAATCCCCTTTTTTTCTGGTTTGTGATTAATTGCACTGCAAACCTTTCAAGTCTGCCCATGTGAACTTTCTCCACGTTCTTCAATAATCGGCCACCTTTGCACGCACCTCCCTGCTCACGTCATGTTTCATACTGCTGTGAACAAGGGCTTACCGGCGGCCTGTGGATGTTCGTACTGCATTTGTCACGTGTGTTGTAACGGTTAATTGACAGGTTTCAGACAGGAAGTCCGAGTTTAGGACAGAAAGTCATTTTGAGCCTGAGGGAGGTTTGGTTTCTATTGTGGCTCTTGTATTTTTGTAAATCTCTGTTGTGAAGTCTAATGTAGAAGTCACTGGAGTTGTTTTGGCATTATGAAATATTATCCATACTTATACAGTTATATCAAAGCTGAGAGGTAATTTTTCATGTATATTCAATTTTTGTTCCTCGTGCATTTGCCTCAATTTCTTTATTAAATATTCTTTTTCATTTCGGGGTGTCCTGGATATTTCACTCTTTTACATTATAATCACACTATCATTTTAATACTGTAGAATTAATAAGATTTTTTTTTTTTTTTTTTTTTTTTTTTTGTGGAAATGGTAATATAGTATCATTGTTTTACATTGTTTTACAATTGAATCTATTACTGTACCATGTTATTTTTTGCTGTTGAAGCATATGGGAGAATCTCAAAAAAAAGGGGAGAGAAATTTAAGAAATAAAATAATATTTATTTTGCAATATTTTTGACAACTTTCATGACAGTTAATATTAAATATAAATCTTCAATACCATGATGCATCCAGATATTTTACTTTTGAGATTTTTTTATTTTTTATTTTTTTGCTTTGCGATGTAAATAGAATTAAGATAATAATACTTTTCATATTAATTAAAAATATAATATAAATATAATTTCATTATTTTATTCTAATAGTACTTATTTTTATTTAAATGATTTATAATATTTTTAAAAAAAAAAAAGTTCTACTTTTGAGTTTGTTACATTTAGGATTTTTAAGATAATAAAGATAATAATTTTCATATTAAATATTCATTATTTCAATATTTTTATTTTAATAGTACTTATTGTATTAAAATTGTTTTATTCTAATATTTTTATGAAAAATAATAGGAATTAAAATAAAAATAAACTCATTTTCTTTAAGAAAAATATTACCTTTTATTTTGGAATATGACTGATTCATAAATTATTGGACACTATAAACAGATTAGTAAGGGACTGCAATCCTGACCTCTAGTGGTGACCCAAAGCTTTGTGAGTGAAATTCTCAGGCTAAAAATAAGGCTACATTGTTTAAAACTATGACAAATGTCTTAAGGTTCCAAAAATCAATTACCATTGATTATTAATATTGTTGCACTACAGTAAGGGGTTTGCCCACTGAATCAGCTATAGATCACACTTACAAGACATTCCCAGTCTCACAAACAGGCAAAAGCCAGAAGAAAAAGCATTTGAGCAAACTTTTCAATAGCATGTGCCCAGATATCAATTTGTAAAAAATGAGAGACAAAAAAATAAATAAAAAAAAAACCCACACACACACACACACACACACACACACAAGGAAAAGTGAATTTAATGTTTTTTGAGGCATCATTTGCACTTCTGCAATTCATCAAGAAAAATACATTTAAAAATAATAACGCTCTGCCTCTGTAATGAATCTCCTTGTTGAATGATGTCATCAAGCCCTTTAATTTCTTAAGCCCCTCCCCTCAACCGTGTGGATCCTTTCCGGTAAGTAACGCCTACTTTTCATGATCCAATTAGCATAAAATCAAGTCCCGCCCTACATTTTTTCTCATTGAAAATACATCTAATTATCTAAGTAAAATGGATTGAAAATGGATGTTTCATGTTGATACATGAGAAAGGTTTAGCACAAAACCTCCACTTCAAAAAAAAAGTCTAGTATACACATCACATAGCTGATTCTCGCTATGCTAGGCTTCATGGACATCACCACATTAATATTGTTACAGGAGACCCAAACGTGAACACATGTCAGCAGCACAATAATTCATACTGAACATGGCTACAGAGACGCACAGAATCATTCCCTGCTCTTGCTGGGGTACGATATGTGTTTTGGATACTGTAGGGTTTTTTTTTTGTTATGGTTTTAAGGAAATGCTGTGTAAAGCTTCTCAGGAAGTCAATCGGGGAAGGAAATTGTTTCTCCAAAATCTGGCATTTGAGCAGTGCGGGGTAAAGTCTTTAAGGCCTTCTTCACTGCACAAGGCAACTAAACGGACTCGACGTAGTTAGCCGGGAACAAGCCACGCTGACCGCTGTCCAGCCGGCCTTTGCACCAGCCCTGCTCATCCTCATCCTCCAGTTTGATCAGCTCGTCTCCTGCGAAAGCATATGGATCTACATTTAATATGAGCTGATAAAATCCTAAGTTTTTTCATGCTTTTTTTTTTAATAAGAATAAAACACTGATTTTTGTAGTAGCTGTGCTAGTTTCATGTCTTTTGATCCATTTTTTCTTTCAGGATTCTTTGATGAATAGAAAGTTTTATTTAAAACAGTGTCAATTTTAACATTATAAATGTCCTTATTGTCACTTACTATCAATTCAATGCAGCCTTGCAGAATAAAAGTATTAATTTCTTTTAAATAAATCAGCTAAAGTTTAGTTCATCAGCAGTTCACTAGCATAAATCAGTGTTTTATTATTATAAAAAAAAGCATATAGATCACCTCAAAAGACATGAAAAAACAGAAACAAATTATGTTTATGAATGCTTTATATTCATAAAGAAGAGTAGAGACTTAGACCTATATTTTAAGGATCAAACTGTGTGAAAAGTTTCTTTTCACATAATAAAATGATAATATTATATTTAATGTTCATTTATTTATTTGTTTTGGCAAGTGTACTTTATAATATTCATCTGATTTTAACCCTTACATACATTAAAAAACACGACTCACTATTCAAATATTAAAATAACATAATGTTTTGAGAACATTTTTATGAATGTTTATATAACACTTTACAGTAAGAAAACAGGTACAGTTTAACATTCCCAGAACCAAAATGGAATGGTTCCAATATTATAACCTACAATTTATGTTCTATAAATGTTTGGAAAACATTAATAGAACATAAATTGTAGGTTATAATATTTTCAGAATATTAATTAAAAATGTATATTTTAATAGTAAAGACATTTTTAATGTTACAAAAGATTTCTATTTAAAATGAATGCTGTTCTTTTGAACTTTCTATTCATTAAAGATGGTTTTCACAAAAATATGAAGCAGCACAACTACTTTCAACACTGATGATAATAATAAGAGCAGCAAATCAGCATATTAGAATGATATCTGAAGGATCATGTGACACCGAAGACTGGAGTAATGATGCTGAAAATTTAAATTGTTATTTTAAACTGTAATAATATTTCACCATATGTGACCCTGGAGCACAAAACCAGTCTTAAGTATATTTTTAGCAATCAAAATTATCAATTTTCCTTTCATGCCAAAAATCATTAGATATTAAGTAAAGATCATGTTCCATGAAGATATTTTGTAAATTTACTATATATAAATATATCAAATCTTAATTTTTGATTAGTAATATGCATTGCTAAGAACTTCATTTGAACAACTTTAAAGGTGATTTTCTCAATATTTAGATTTTTTTGCATCCTCAGATTTTCAAATAGTTGTATCTCGACCAAATATTGTCCGATCCTAACAAACCATACATCAGTGGAAATATGATTTATTAAGCTTTCAGATGATATATAAATCTCAATTTTGAGAATTTGACACTTAAGACTGGTTTTGTGGTCCAGGGTCACATTATTTAAAAACATCTTACCAGTCCCAAAAGGGCAGTATGGGTCTCACAGGTTTTGATTGGTGATTCTCACCTGCTTTAAATGTGAGCTCGTCTTGTTCTTGGCCCTCGTAGTCATACAGCGCTCTCACTCGCACTCCTTTACTCTCCTCTTCGAACAGATTATTTCCACTCCCGTTTGTTTCACTGGCTGTTTGTGCGGCAGGCGGCTGCTCGTCATCGGACCATTCGGCAGAGCACTGCTGGTTCTTCTCATAGCTGCTCACGCTGAGAAAAACAACCAGATGAGAGAAGCTCAAGATAGTTCCTTCATACCAAAGAGCTTCAACAGCATAAAGCATCAGTACCTGCCCCGGTATGCAGTCTGCGGTGTGCCCTGATCTACAGCATGTGTGACTTGAGTCAGCGTGACTCCATCATGGTTCCTCTTCACCTTCTCTTTCTTATTAATGGAGTGGTTCAGCTCTGGGTTGAACTCCTGATTCAGAAACAGGATGGATTATGAGTGATATTCTGTAACTAGCACCAGATATGTGGTGTTGCACATCCTCACAGATCCCATATGCAAACTTTACCTCAAACTGCGGCCAGTTCATGTGCATGCCTGGCCCGTGGACGTTGCTGAACCACTTGAGGTCTTCTTGAGCACTGGCAGAGCTCACTCTTCGCTCTAGCTCCCTGTAGACTGCGGCATAGCTGTAGAGATGGAATTATAGAGATCGGTAAATGCAATATTCTTGTATATTCATGTATTTCCTGTTCAAATAGGAAGTTGGAACTGGACATTGTAGGGCTTGTCATATTTGACAAGTTTACAATTTATGTATATTTTATATGGACCAGCGTGTGTATCTTGAGAAAGACTGTAAATAATCAGTTATATAGTTTGGGTTCGGTAGGATTTTTTTCTGTTTTTGGAAAAACTCTCTTCCGCTCATCAAGGCTGCATTTATTTGATCAAATATTGTGAAATATTATTACAATTTAATAGAACTATTCTCTATTTGAATATATTGTAAAATATAATTTATTTCTGTGATCAAAGCTGAATTTTCAGCATCATTACTCCAGTCTTCAGTGTCACATGATCCTTCAGAAATCATTCTAATATGCTGATATGCTGCTGTAGAAACTTTTCTTTGTTCACATTTTTGCTTCATATATTTATGGAAACCATGCCACATCTGTTTCAGGATTGTTTAACAAATAGAAAGTTTTTATTTGAAATATAAATATTTTGTTACATTACAAATGCCTTTACTGTCACTATTCAATTGAATGCATTCTTGCTGACCAAAAATATACTAAAACTTTTTTTTAAATAAAAAAACTTACTGTGCCCAAACGTTTGAATCTGCTTACATTTTAATTCGTCAACAGGACACTAATATATAGATGACCTCAAAAGACATGAGACGCCAAAAACTAAGTATGCTTATGTTCATGAAAAAAGACCACCAGGTTAATGAGAACAGGTTTGTGATTTCAAGCTGACCTTTGGCTCTCGGTGAGATTAAGATGGCGTTTGATGTCCAGAAACACCTCGCGGAGGAAGTTCAGCCTCTTCTCCTCAAACTGCTGGCACTGCTCAAACACCACCTCCATGTTCTCCATGTACTGCGGCGTGCACTTGCTGAGCTCATCAAGGCTCTTCTCGTATTTCTCTTTAGCCTGAAACACAAAACAAATGGCATCTTTAATCCTTGGAATTTGTTGCATATAATGTGAGATGCCTCATTTATGCAAATGTGAAGATATTGCATAAAGAAATATTTCCATCCTCTCTGGCCCTTGAACTGGGTCAGAATTGAAGTTTTCAAAATTTATGCAAATACTCTCTGTTATGACTGGCTCATTTCTTCACATTTCATATATATACACACACACACACACACACACACACACACACACACACACACACACGTATGTATGTTTATACATATACATATACTAGTATATAAACCTGCACTTTTAGCCTGTTATACTTGCAACAGCATGCATATACATTTTCTTAATTGACTAATATAATTATATGGGTTGGTTTTATAGATGCACATGGGATGGTTTCATAGATAACTACAGCTGTCACTCAAATGTCCAGCTTGTCTATTGTTGTACTGTGACTCAGCTGATTCCTCTAATGGATGCTGGGTAAAGTTAAAAGCCAATGAATTGGATGTACAGTGCGTAAGAAGGGCATTTATTGAACATGCCTGTGTTGTTTGCCATTAAGTGGTCCAAAGGCAGAGTAGTAATATGAAAGGAAGCTCTGGGGAGTCGGACCTGCTGGTATAATGAATAGCGGATGAAATTGCTTGAGGATATTTCCATTCACTGCCATCTGTTGCTTCTATTGTATTGAGCTTTAAAAGCTGATTTGTTTGGTTAACAGACGGGCGAAAGAAATGTCACATAAAGTACAACATGAACTTTACATAAAATGCATTATCGAAAATGAAACTGGTCCAGAAATATGCTGCGTTCCAGGTCAACTTTTTATGGATACTGCTAAAATACAAAATCAGATATTGACAATCTATGCCATGCATACAATTTAAAGGAATGATCCAGATGTTCCAATGTATGTGCATGACCGTAAACAAAACTTTTGGTTTGTTTATGCTATGAAATTGTTATTAAAAATGTATGTTGTGCATAATATGCATTATTTTCTTGCCTGACCTTCTGAACATCGTTTTTGCACTTGTCCAACTTCTCCTGGAGTTTCTTTTGCTGATCTGATGTGACTGACGCCTCTCCTTTGCTATTAGACTCCCTTGTAGATGCAATTTTTTCTTCTTTGCAGGCCATGTGGTATGTTTTCTTTGCTGTTTCCAACTGCAGACCAAAGATAAGATGAACTTGATAAGCATTAGCACTTTAAGTCAACTGTTTGTAGTTTCAAACCAAGATATTCCGTAGCTCTAAGCCAAAAATAACATTAAAAGTCATTTTTGCTATATTTGGAATTGAATACTTGTATACTGCTTGCTACAAACTATTAAAAAAAACTTGTAAAACAAAACACATTACTCAATGACAAATTTTTCAAACTGTGTGCTACTTTGATGTCACATGACCTCACTGCACCGCATGTTTCATTCACCAAATGGTGTCCAGTTATCATCTCAGGAAATAAGGTTATTTTGCATTTTTTAAATCGAATCTTCTGTTGATATCGATCCCATTTCAACTGTCACTCTAAAAATGTATGGTCAAGTTGAGCACATTGCATTCTAGGACACAGTGTACTGTTGTATACTACACATTTAGACATATATACTCAAGGCATATATACTTAAGTATCCCTTGCATATAGAAAATATGCACACTGTGCAATATACACACTTTTTACTGCAGAAATACTGTAGTAAATCATCAGCATTTATGGCATTTCAATTCATGTTGACTGGTGTGCAAAAATAAGCTGATATTTTCTAGCAATTATTTTAAACACATTTTAAAAAAAATGGGGAAATTACCTTTAAAAGTTGTTAAATTATAAATGTGTACCCTAATGTTCAAAAATTTGGGGGTTTTGAAAGAAGTCTCTTCTGCTCACCAAGACTGCATTTGTTTGATCAAAAATACAGTAAAAACAGTACTATTGTGAAATATTATTATAATTTAAAGACTGTTTTCTATTTGAATATATGTTAAAATGTAATTTATTCCTGTGATCAAAGCCGAATTTTCAGCATCATTCCTCCAGTCTTCAGTGTCACATGATCCTTCAGAAAACAGTTGTGCTGCTTCATATTTTTGTGGAAACCATGATAAAAACCATGATAAAAAATTCAGTATTTTTTGATGAATAGAAAGTTCAAAAGAACAGCAGTTATTTGAAATAGAAAAAAATGACTTGGTGCACCTTTAAAAGAAAATAAAATATAGCAATCATTTTTTGGAGCTCTGTCTCTTCACCTCTTTCAGCTTTTTGGCCCAAGGTTTCTGGGCTTTCCGGAAACCCTCCTCCGCTTCTTTGGTTTCTCTGAAGCCACCCATCATTTGTTTGTGGTAGGCCTCTTTCTGCCAGTTCTTCACCTTCTCCAAGTCCTCGTTCAGCAGGTTATTTTTCACCTCCTGGTGTAACTCGCTCACCTTTTCTGCTTCGGTCATCAGAGCGACCCAGGCTCTCTCCAAAGTCCCGTACTGCGGCCCTGTGAGCAATAAACAACACATTAAAATTGAGTGAGTGAGAAAGCGAGGGCAAAAGAGAAGCTTATTTAGCTTAAGAAGCAACAAAACATTTTGCTTTCAAGATTGTCACTTTAAATCTATTCAAAGTTTTCAGCGCAAACATGTTTCTCCATGACCACATCATCAATCATTCAGCACCTCTCTCCACCAGCTGCCTCCACCTCTTGGACCAATCAGTGAGCTGCTGCGCATAGGACTTCTCGATCTTGGCACGCTCCTGGATGCAACTCATCATGTCATTGCAGAGTCGATGGCCATCCTCGATTCGCTTTACTGTACGCTTGTAGTTCCCAACCTGAGAAACACATATACATTCTGAAAAAGGTCAAGTCATGGACAGGACAGTTCTAAAGCATTAGAGCTAAATTAAATTAAATGTAATTCAATAGAAAACAGTCACAGTCCACTTTTTCAGCGTCCTTGACTCTGAAAGTATTTCTCTTATTCATTTGCTCCATAGGGATTTAAAAGCAAACAAAACACAAATTTAATCTTAATCTAAAACGATATAAAATTTCACAAATTATACAAATTTTGTATATTTTGTAATTTTACAAATTAAGTATGTATGTATGCATGTATTTATGTATGCATGTGTGTGTGTGTGTGTCTGTGTATGCGTGAGTGTATATAATTCTTTTCTCTATTGTTTTGTAATATAATTATTTTATAAGAAATTCTTATCTCAATAGTTTTATATTGTACTGTTGTTTTATATTTAATAATTCATAAAATATATGATATATAATATAAAAATGATATAACTAATTAAAAAAATTAAATTGGCATAAAAAAATAAAATTTTTATTAATTATTTTAATTCAATATAATTAATTTTTTATTTATTATATATGTGATAACATAAGTTTAAGAGCATCTAGTTTGGAAGATCTCTCTTAGGATTATGGGTAGTGTTAGTCCATAACCAGATATTCTATTCTATCAAACACATTTTTATATGAAGTCAAAATCACATTTTCTTGTGTGTAACAATCTCAAGACACATGCTAGGTCTGTCTTGAAAGGTTTATACATTATCTATTAAAAATCTATTTCTCTGTGGAGAAAATGAATGGGATCCTACTACAGTCTGCTCTGTAATATATGGCAGATAAATCAACAATGACACAGTTTTACTTCTAATACTATGTTAATATCATGATGATCAATATAATGTTTGTTTGCCCTTTGGATGAATGACACACTTCTACAGCATTTAAAGTCAATTAATCAATATGATACATCACATGACAGCAGCACTAACAGCATGTTTGGCATTTAATCATCCACCAGAGCTTCACAGTTGTGGTTGCTTGCACAATGAGATATTTAACCTACAGTACATATGTGATTAATAATATTCAAAAAACATCATTTAGTAAAATTTTGAGCCTGACCTCCCAGAAACTCTCCGTGGTCTCGTCGGACATGGCGGACTCATCGTAGGCACCCGACATGCTGTGAGATTTGGCAGAGCAGGACTGAAGCTAACAAATGAAATTCACCATGTACTGCAGAAAAGAGAAAATGACAAAAATGATAAAAAAAAAATAAGCAGTATGGTGCAAAAACTAACAAAGAACAACAACAAAGTATTTTACCCACAATACCAACCTAACAGGACCTCTTACATGAAAATGATGCTCCATTTCTAAATTCATTTAAACTATCAAAATGTCAAGTTGTACCATGCATTTTTGATTATTTACTCACCATCAAGGCATCCAAGATGTAGATGAGTTTGTTTATCATCATCAGATTTGGAGAAATTGAGCATTACATCACTTCCCCTCCAATGGATCCTCTGCAGTGAATGGGTGCCGTCAGAATGAGAGTCCCAACAACTGATAAAAATATCACAATAATCCACAGGTAATCCACACCACTCCAGTCCATCAATTAATGTCTTGTGAAGTGAAAAGCTGCATGTTTTTAACTTCAAACCGTCACTTTGGACTCTGTTTGGACTCTCATTCTAACGGCACCCACTCACTGCAGAGGATCCATTGGTTTGCAAGTGATATAATGCTACATTTTTCCAAATCTGATGAAGAAGAAACAAACTCATCTACATCTTGGATGGCCTTCATGCTTTTCAGACTGAAAAAGCAAGATAGTCTGAAAAGCAAGAAAAGTCAAGTAGTCATTTGTTTTGTGTTAGATTTTGATTTCTGAGCATTTACAAACTTGCAGAGAGGTCCATGACAACTGAAAGGTGACCTGTTGCTGATTACCAACCCTGGTAGCCTTTACAATATAAAAAATGTAATTTGGTTGCAGGCCCTTTGCTAAATCATTGACAAAAGAAAAAAAAAGTGGAGCCCAAAACAGAGCCCTGGGGGATTCTTTTAGCAATCATGTGGAAACTAGATCTGCTGTTCTGGACATGCACGCTCTCAGATGGATCAGTAAGATTATTTTTAACCATTATAGCTCCTCCACTAACCCAATATTACTGTGAGCGGCGGTTCATGAAAAAAACGTCATTTCAGCTGAATCAAAACAGAGACACTGTCTGACAAAGCATAGTCATGGCTTTTAAGTTGTTGTTTTGTGTTTATCTAAACCAAGACAATACCTAATTTAATCTGTCGAAGGAATTTTAATCAAATGTTATTTTTGCCTGTATTAAATATTCAATAACATGCTAATGTGACAAATTAGAAATGTAGAGATCAATGCGATTTTGTATATTCTTCTGTATATACACATCTATGTTCTGATATTTTATTTATTATATTCTCACTTAAAGAAAAGTCACCAAAAGGCCAGACTTTGAACACAAGGTGTCATCTGACCAGACTACACAAATGATTCAGTATGATTAAATCCCACTTTAATCTGGCCACATTATGCTTGAAAACATGTCGCTTCAGTTTGAAGTTTGATTGTGACATAATAATTTAATTCTCTATCAGTGACTGACAACTGTTTTGTCAAAGTGAAAACACTGAAGGAAATGAATGAGAACCTATAGAGACGAGACAAATCCAATGTCACAATATCACACAAGTATGACCTGAATGCACAATAACATCTGATGACATCTAATATAACCTTGGAAGAAAATTTATGAATGCCACACTATGGCTCGCTGAAGGCATGCTAGCAAAACTAACAAAAACGACACTGACAAATGACTCAAGTGACTTCTGAGTGTTCGCAATGATTATAAACTTGTAGGCGAGCCATGATGATGTCATGCCATTATTCAGACCTGACAACATGAGACATTCTGATTTAAGGGCCTCCAGCTATTTAATAGGACACTCAAAGGGAGGCTGAATAATATTTGGGTCAAATGAAACATGTGTGAACACAGTTCAGAGGGACAAAAACAATGACGTACAGCACAATTGCACTAACATTGACAACAAAAGTATAAAATCACAACCTTATAAAGCCTACTGTATATTTGATATGCACATTTCTAAGGACTCTAAATTAACAACATGATCAAAATTTTGATAAGAAACATGTCAACTAGATGCCTTCTGTCATCTGATTGATAGTTTATAATTTTTTGGCATGTAAAAGGTCTTTTAATTTAATTTTACAAAATGTCCATCTTCAGCTTGTGGTTCACGTGTCTTTGTGCTGTGAAATCTTTACTAATTTTTACTTATAAATTAAACATAAAAATAACTTAAGAATATTGTTAGTAATATTTCAAGATGGACACGTACTAAACTGAAGCAACTTTGGTTTACTTGATTATCCGTACATCATTTATTTTATTTTTTTTAGAAAAATCATGTTCAAATGTGAATATCAAATATGATCATCAGGATTTTGAGGAACGCTTATTTGTTCATCTCTCAATCATCACTGTATTGCATTGCATTATATGTTTTAAAACTACTAAACATTTAAATATAATCTAAATAAGACACATAATTGAGAGATATAGGGTAACAAGTGATATTTATATGCATTTTATGTTCTGCTTTACTGTTACAAAAATCTAATTGATTTACATTAGAATCAGAATTTCATCTTACTTTTTGACCATATAAATATCAGTATCTGCACCAAAAATTGTATGTTTTTGTTTGGGCCTCTGAAAACTGAGATCCTTAAAGGGATACTCCAAAATTTTGTCATTTTGTCAATTTGGGCAGCATGTTCAGTTAATCCATTCAAATTAATGAGGTGACAGTGGGTGCTGTTTTAATCATTGCACATGACTATTTGGAACATTAGACAAAAGAACTGTAAAGTGGTTGGGCATCCTAACTATTGATTGACTTCACAGCATCACTCAAAACACTGCATCGCAAATGCATAAAACATACCACATTATTTAAAATCATAAACTTCAACCACTTTCTATTTAGATCACATTAAAAATGTCATCAAATGAGTCAGATATAACCTTATCGTTATCTTATTTAAAATTATATGAGACAATATTAAATATTCAAGCAAATACAATCTACATGCCAAGAGAACAAAGGTCACTGCATGCATGAATGCACTAAAGTACACATAAAAACACAAGTTGTGAAAGTTACTCTGATAATCTCAACAAATCACAATTAAATATATACCTTGCTTGAATGCAATGCAAGCAGCATGAAGGTGTCTACCAAATGCATGAATGTAAATAAAATAAGTCAAAAACTAAACCCCATGCTAACCCCAAACAAAGCTCTCCTCTAGCTCCATACACATGCACCATCTCCTCCATACTGATGACGAATGCTCCAGCCATGACAAAAGAAGAAAAACAACAAAAGGCTCACCGATCCCCCACGTTCTGCCGTGGCACAGACTGCCTTCAGATCCCAGGCACGTGGGACCCTCCACCCCCTAAAACCAACCCAACCGCCGCTCCACTCCACACTTATGTTCAATTTCGCCTCTTTCTTCCTGGGTTAAACATTTAGAGTAACTGCAAACTCACTGTATCTCTGGCAGTTAAAAAACACTTCTTGGTGAACAAAGTGCAGCAGTGTGTGTGTGTGTGTGTGTGTGTGTGTGTGTGTGTGTGTGTGTGTGTGTGTGTGTGTGTGTGTGTGTGTGTGTGTGTGTGTGTGAGAGAGAGAGAGAGAGAAAGAAAGAGAGAGAATGAGAGACTAATCAAATTTGACTTGAATTATTCTGTCAGAGTGAGATTGGGTGGGGGCTTTACTTTTGACAAAAACAACATTAAAGACACAATATTTGGTGCCATTTTCAATGGATTTATTTTATAATTTTATAGCAGTTTTTTTTATTTTCACAAATATTACTTTATCAATTCATTTTATAGCATATGGTACATTCTACAATATGTGTATTTTTAAAAAATAAAATAATATCAAAATTAAATAAAATAAAATAATTTATATTTAATTTATGGGGGGTCTTGAATTGGAATTCAGCTTTAAGGCTTCAATTTTGTTTTTTTTTTTTGTTTTTTAAACAACACTGAAGACCATATTTGGTGATATTATTTTCAATGGAGTTCCTTCATAATGCTAGTTTTATGGCATTTTTTTGTAATTAAGCAATACAATTAGAAAACCATCTCATGAAATGATGCTTAACAGTTATGTGATACTTAAAACACAATAAACAACATACAAGAAAATAATAAACAAAAACCAGGAATGACTGGAACATTTCCGGACATTTTTTCCATGACCGGTGAGTATTAAATACAGCAATGTTAATGATTGATGAATGAGTTTCTGTGTTATAAAAAGACAGGGACATAACAATGTCCACTGACATGTTGACATCAGGCCATTAATGCACTTGAGCATTAAGTTATAGGTAAAAACAACCCAACTTGTTAATTTGCATTTGGTGATACTGAAAAAGTTAGCAACAATTTACAATTACAATTTAAAATAATTCTATTTGAACATACTGTAATGTAATTTATTGCTGTGATCAAAGCTGACTTTTCAGCATCATTACTTCAGTCTTCATACTGAAGCTGCATACTAAGCAGCTTCATATTCTTGTGGAAACCGTGATACAGTTTTTCAGGATTCCTCAATGATCAGAAAATTCAAAATAACAGCATTTAATGAATTAACCATTATAAATGTCTTTACTGTCACTTCTGATCCATTTAATGCATCCTTGTTCAATGAGACAGCGTAATTTAAAGGGACAGTTCACTCAAAAATTACAATTCTTATATCATTTACTATCCCTTGTGTCATTCAAAACCACTAGTTTTGGATGAACTATTCCCATAACTCTTTTGAGAAATCAGAAATCAAATAAAGAGTGATGAATGGAGTCTGACATCGTCACAGATGCTCAAAGGAATGCTGCTACGGCTGTGTTCAGATAACTTATCTGAAGCTGCTCGACTACTGTTCAAAGTCTGAAGATATAGTACGGTTACATGTGTTACATGTCGACAGCCCTAAAAAACATCACAATCAATCACAGCTAAAGAGAAACCAAGCTAAGAAAATGGAAACGACATAAAGGAAGAGATAACTTGAAGATATGTGTTTTTACCACAGGGATTTTTAGGCAGAGTGTGAAGCAGGACCCCTTAAATCACTTTAACATGTCGGATCAAGTGGATTATTGCTTTTATAAAATGTGAGAACAACATGTTAAACGACCCCAATGCTACATATAAGTAAAATCTGCAATACATTTCTCTACTATGCCTCAAACCACCAACCTCGCATGAAGTAGATGCAAAAAGGATGGAGTGAAAAAGGATGTAATGAGAGATGGATGAGGAGGAGAACTGACTCTTATTGATCAGTCTCAGGAAGAACAGCATGAGCAGCAAAAGAAGTCAAGCCCACACACACACAGACTCTTAAAAATGCACAAATATAATTTTATAGATAAATATATATATATATATATATATATATATATATATATATATATATATATATACATACATATATATATATATATATATATATATATATACATATAATAAATAATACAATGTATAATTTAATTTAAAAATATTATTTTATACTTTTTAGTACAAATTAATATAAAACAACTTTATACAAATTTTATATTTTATAGTTTTTATAATTTCAGTTTTAAATCAATATGTGTATAAATACTATTTTTGCTGTTTTCTATTCATTTCCATCACTGTTAAAAATGTGCAGATGTAACCTTAGAGAAGCTGTTTCTGTCTGATCAGATGTAACCTAATGCAGTCAGGTTGATTCAGTTGTAATAAATAACAAAAAATATAATATAAAATATAAAAATAATTTTAATTAATTTTAAAAATAAAATAAATAGTAATAATTTGAATTAAAAAGAAAATTATTAGATTTTTAATCATTTAAATTATTAGAAAAATTGATGCCACTCTGCCTAAAAAAATTAGATTTTTGTTTACCCAACAAAATATTTGTACAGTATATTAACACTTGCTCTCACATTCATCCTAAGCAATTGTTGAATGAAGTTCTTCAATGAATACTGACTAAACTGTAATCATAATCTGACGTGTAATAACCTGTAAAGCCCCTGGAGTCTCCTGCTGCTGTACATCTGCAGTCCTCCACTGCAGCACTCATGAGACCCACAGATCAATAAAAATGCTGCTACCGTACCAGAAATATACAGTACAAGCACTTCCAGATCACAGAGCCTGACAAGCTGCACAGAATCTGCAGGCAGAGAATTCTGATGCCCGTTAGTCATTCATTGAAACACATGGCCTCTGTATGCTCATTTACTGAAATCTTTGTCTAATTTGATCATGCTTTCAGCTGCCAATAAAAGTCTGGTACATTCACTTCCGTTTTACCACATACGCAGCAAACAGAGAATGTTCTCAGAATGTTCTCTTGAAAAGTAATTATGACACACAAAGTAAAAAAATTAATTTTTCAAATGTATAAATTGTAAAGATTATTGTAGTACATTCAGTCTTTCTACTTCAAAATGTCACGTTTAATTCAATGTGTTGCTGTCTCTTTGTAATTGTTAGTGAAATTTACGAGTAATTTCGGTGTGAAAATTTCTAGAAAATACACAGATTTTTATTTTCAGTGCACGTTTGCCATTTCTGAAGATGCAAGAGTGGCAGGATTATGATCAGCTGTTCTTCTGAACTCAGGACTGATGAATAATTAATTGCTTTCAGTTAACGGATCACAGCGGCAACTGTTTCTAGAGTCCCCACACACCCACATACGTCAAAGCTCGTATAACTTGAGCCATGTGGGCTGTATTTTCTCTCGGTCGGCTGAAATGCTTCATCATGCACATGTGATGTGAGTCCAGATCTGATGTCACGGCTCATGATGCTGATTTCCTCACACAAGACCACTTCAGGTTCTGGCAAAGCCTTGTAAGATGCTGTACGGTCATCTATTCTGATGAACAACTTTACATTTCAGATGTCCAACACTGTGACATGCTATCCATGTAAAAATAGTTTCTAGAATAGTTATCATGCATTATGTCTGCCATCACATCAAATGAGAAAATATATGGAATATTTGTACTTGTAGAAGTTTATTTGCCAGGACTTGTAGGTGATTTTTTTTTTGTTTGTATTATTACCAGGGTCCAAAATATGAGACCCCCAGTGAAAATTATTTTATTTTGCATTTTACTGTCCTTACCTAATACAATATTTTAATATAAACGTATAGACACTGTAAAAATGCTAACCAGCGCTACAAATATCTGAGTGAATTTTTTTTTATAGCAATATGCTTTATATTTTGTGGCATTTTTATACATTACATTTTTAGAATTTCATTATTTTTTATAAATACTTTTTTATAAATGTGCAGACGTAACCTTAAAGAATCTGATCAGACTTAACCTAATGCAGTTAAAAATATTATATAAAAAATGTTTCCAAGTAAACCCTACACCAATTTTCTTTCAGTGTATTTTTTCTGCATATAAATGAGTGATTTTCTATCCCTTATTCTCCTCTTCAGCAAGTGACCGGCTTCTCTTTGCTGTCTGCTGCTATAAATAAAGCATATTCAAGCGGCACCCTGCACCGAAACTAAACACCTCTTTCCCAAATGCTCTCCACACAGTCAACAGAAACAGGCCGTATGTTTGCACACACTGTGGCTGTCGCTGACAAACTGCCCTGCACAAGTCAACACAATTTCAGCCTATCAGCTCCACATCGAGTTGATAAGAGCAGTCCTGAGAGGTGACGATACTTAAATAAGAGAAGACGTAATTTCCTGAGCTGAGAGGGAAAACTTCAGCACATCCTCAAGCACGTTTGTGATCCTGACAGAAAAGCTTCACGTTACAGCAACAGGGGCTGGATATAAAAGCCCTGTAGCTGACACTCAATCATAAATTATTAATGTGACACTTACAGGCATATTTGCATAACTGAATTTCATTCATTCATCATCACTCACTTTTTTTTTTTTTTAGCTTTTGTCATCTTGACTATCTTTCCAATAAATTTAATTTAATTTAATTTAGCAAAAATCAAAATATCTTGAAAAATAAATTATTAAAAATAAATTATTATGTCAATAAATAAATTATAATATACATTATTTTCACACATTGGTAATTACATATAAGAGAAAAATATACACTGACACTTGCATATGATGGATATATTCTTAGTTGACAGGTTTTGTGAAATTCACTCTTACACAGTCTGTAATTCACACAAGACTTAAAATATTTGATCTGTAAAAGACAATCTCTCACCTGGTAAATCCGGCCTAAAAGAAAAAGATGTTCCAGGACCTGCGAGTGACACTAGAAACTCCTGACATCAGACCTGTGGGTGTGTCTAAAGCTGCCAAACGTAACTTCACACTTCCACTCTCTATTACAGATACACAAAACGTATGTATGTATAAATATCCATATAGAGACATTTGCTCTGATGCACACTTATGCATTAAAGTGAACTTTGACAACCCCACCCAGCAAGATGGCAGACAGTCAATGATTAGCCAGAGGAATGACGGGTCAACATTACCACACACTGAGTCTTAAAATGACAGACACAACCTAAAATAAAACACACTAACAAGAGCAAAAATAGTGCTTTTTATAAAACTCATATTTCAGGTCAAGTCTTCATTGATGGAATGTTATTTTATAACATGATGCACACACCTGTATGTGCTTTTCCCTTTTTTAGTGCATACAGTTTAGTGCATACTAGTAGTAGTAAGTCAACTGGGAAGCAGACATCGATATTATTAATGTCCCAAAAAAGTAGGTGAGAGAACATTTCTAAATGAGAGAATAAACTTTTTATTTTTTTTATTTTTTTAAGTATCGGGACTAATGATGGATACACTCCTGTTCAATACTGTGGTCCAAAAAACAATCCAAATGGTGCTAATTGCCAACTAAAAGCTCTTCAGCACAAAGTGGACTGGATCTCACCCACCACAGGAACCAGTCAATACCATTGATCAGGCCAGACTGAGGCCAGCAGATATCAATAGCTGAGACTATAACTAAACGGCTAATGTTAGTAGAGTTTGCTATAAGCTAGGCTATTGCTCACACACTGAGGGATAATGATTTGAACAAACCCATAACTTTAAGCATTTCAAATTGTTCTGCATATTGCGTAAATCGTCCTGTACTGTTTGTGCTACAGACATTACTGATGCCTCAGATTGTATGGTTTGCTTGCTATGAAATGTGCTTTTTATTAAATCAGACTTTCAGTTTTTGCAAGGTGGATGATAGCAATGTCCTAGCAACCACGTAGAGAGGCCCTAGCAACTACCCTCAACACTCTAGAAAACCCATAGCAACACTCTGACAACCACTTAGAACACTGAAGCAACCACGAAGAACACCCTAGTAACACAACACCTTAGCAAAAGAAATAAATGAATTAGTTTAAGATAAAGTACTAAAATCACTTAAACTAAAATTGAAATAAAAATGAATTAAAGCTAAACAGAAAAAAAATCTAATAAAAAAGACAAAAGCACAAAAGAAACCACATAGCGACACCCCAACAACCACCTGGAACATCAAAGCATCAAACATTGCAATGCCCTAGCAACCACACAGGAACGCAGAACACCTTAGCAACCACATAGCAATGCCCTAGCTAAAGCACTAAAATTACTTAAATTAAAACTGAAATAAAAATAAATTAAAACTGTATAGAAATGCTTAAAAATAATCAAAACCCAACAAAAAATTACAAAAGCAAGAAACTACATAGCAACACCCTTACAACCACCTGGAACATCAAAGCAATCACATAGCGACACCCTAGCAACCACAAAAACACCCTAGTAAGCTGAAATATATAAGTTGAAATATTAAAATGACTAAATCAGAAATAAAAAATGAAACATTATAAATAAAATAAATTACTTTAAACAATATAACATTAAAAATGAATAAAAATGACAAAACAACATAAAACAATTACTAAAACTTAAAAATAAAAATAAAAGGAAAAAACTGAAAGCTCATACAAATATATAATAGATATATAATATATAATAATGTATAGTAATACATTAATATTAAAATAACACTGCCAGAGAATGTAAAAATTTAGTGTGTGTGTGTGTGTTTGTGTTTGTGTGTGTGTGTGTGTGTGTGTGTGTGTGTGTGTGTGTGTGCATAGCAAAGCTATTCTGTTCTGTTCTATTCTGCAGTGTGACCGAACCTCAGAGTTTGATGGGTATCTCGCTTGTCTTTAGCCTGCTCAGCACCTCAAGTCAGGGTAATTGCACTGGCTAATTTCCAGAAGATAAGCCTCACAGATTCACTCTGCTAATGTATTTCCAATTTAACATGAGTTCAAACCCAGTTCACGCTGACAATGGCCTTTTCTTCTCCTTCAGAAGTCCAATTTTCTCCACGACCCAAAGGGAAATTCAAAGGGTGCTCTTCTATTCTGTGCCTAAATAACCATATTAACGTTCAGGTTGTATATTTTCTCTCTCGGCTCGTGCCTCAGCATGAAACCCAATCTAAGAGCAGCTCACTGCAAACCGGAAACTAATGAAAGCCACATAAATGAACCATAATGAGTAAAATGAGCAGTCAGCAGCTACCAACAAATGAGTTTTTAGGCCTTTACATTATTTCAAAGTTTCTTTGCATATAACAAACCCTTACATGTCTCTCTCGTCCTCATGCTTGTGCCTCTAAACACAATAAATAGATATCTACCACACATTGCTTGGCTCCTGTTCAGTGCATTCAAGTGTGAAATACAGAGGCTGAGGCAGCACAGAGCATCCATTACCAACACTGCATTCACACACACACACACACACATGGTCCTCTATCCATAATGTTGCTTTCACCATTGAAAAAGTCGTCTTACCTGAATCAGGAGAGAAATATGCATAAATCAAGCATTGTTTACAAGCCAAAACAGTTCTTAACAAATATGTCTGTGGATGTTAATGTGAGAGGATAACAGGGGATGGAAGCATTATTATGCATTATGGACTCATATTTTAGCCAAAAGCAACAGTTTAAAGTTAAAAACATCTTAATGATGGATTTGTTTCTTACAAACATGCAGCTTTTCAATTCTCAAGATGTTAATTGATGGACTGGAGTGTTGTGGATTACTTGTGGATTATTGTAATGTTTTTTTCAGCTGTTTGGACTCTCATTCTGACGGCACCCATTCACTGCAGATGATCCATCAGTTAAAGGGGTCATATGATGTTGCTAAAAAGAACATTATTTTGTGTATTGGTGTAATGAAATGTGTTTATGCGGTTTAAGGTTCAAAAAACATTATTTTCCACATACTGTCCATTATTGTTTCTCCTCTCTGCCCCGCCTTCTGAAACGTGTCGATTTTTATGAAGCTCATCGTTCTGAAAAGCGAGGTGTGCTCTGATTGTCCAGCTATCCAGTGCATTGTGATTGGCCGAATACCAAAAGCGTGTGACGGAAATGTTACGCACCTTGCCATACTGTGATGGGTGTCCCGGTCAGAACACCGGCGTGACAAGACAAAAACAATAAAACCTATTACAAATGAGCCATTTGTTGCATCCAGTAGGGACATAACTACGGATTATAATGACTTATACTGTGTTTTTCAGTGTGCGTTGCGCTGTGTAAACATTTTACATTTTTATGTATTGAGCAGACACTTTTATCCAAAGCGACTTACAGTGCATTCAGGCTATACAATTTTTACCTAACATGTATTCCCCTGGGAATCGAACCCACAACCTTTTGCACTGCTAACGCAATGCTCTACCACTGAGCCACAGGAACACCCAACATGTAAACATAAAACCATGTCTGCATTTGTGATCAGAGAAGCGACAAACAACAAGCACTACTCTACACCAGCGGTTCTCAATTCCAGTCCTCGCACCCCCCAGATCTGCATATTTTGCATGTCTCTCTTTGTTAACACACCTGATTCAGATAATCATTTCGTTAAAAGTGAGCTCCATGCATGAACTGTGTTCCCACTGACATGGTCCCTACACAGTGTTCATTGCTCCCTACTCCCTGAGCAGGGGAAATCTGTTGAAGTTTACTTCACTTCTGAACATTCATTCACGGATCTGCGCTGCACAACGTCTTCACACACAGACAAGTGTGACATCATATACTCTATAAATAAATACAATTTAAATTCACGTCTCGCACACTTCAATGCACTTTGAATGGAACATATACGTTCGCTTTGAACTGGAATCATGACGGAATATCCTGTGATGTCACTTACGTTCGGATAGAACAAATGTCTGAAGCAATAAGAGAAACATACAAAATGTGCAGAGCAGAGGGTCGCGAGGACTGGATCATCAGTTTAAATCATCAGTGGCAAAGTGCTTCCTGCCTGTAAAAAACACCTCTGATTAATGGAAATCAAGTGCTATGTTAGTGTTAGTGAAACACAAAAGCTCCACAGCTGTGTTTGGATTTGAACATCACAGGTGATGCTTTGTGTAGGAATAGAGTCATAAACTGAGAGTGATTCACCGAATACTCAAGAGAGCGATGCACACTCCCTTTATCTCTCTCGTGCACGTGCGTCTTAATGTGTTGGATGGGTTGCATAACTGTTAACAGCAATGATGACAGTCACACCCTGGAAAAGCTGCACCACTGAGGCTCTGAAATCCAATTGAACAAAACACACTTGAAAATAAAGGATTCAAAATGGGGTTTTCACTGGAGGAAGTTTTATTATGGATATTGAACCATATTTTGGCCAAAAGCAATGGTTTAAAGTTAAAAACGCCTTAATGGATTTGTTTCTTACAGACACATAACTTTTCACTTCACAAGACGTTAATTGATGGACTGGAGTGGTGTGGATTATTAAGATGTTTTTATCAGCTGTTTGGACTCTCATTCTGACGGCACCCATTCACTGCAGAGGATCCATTGCTAAACAAGTGATGTAATACTACATTTCTCCAGATCTGTTCCTATGGGCTATTCCTTTAAGAGACTGAAGTATACAAGATTTACTTTCAATCTTGGCAAATTTTTCTCAGTAAAAAGAAGTCTAGGAGAAACAATAGAGATTTTATAGAGATCTCATTCATGTGGGGTGGGGTTGTGGAAATATCTAATGAACTGCACTAAGCAATAAGTAAGCTCTTACTCCCACATCTTTTTAGCATTCGTGAGGCACAAGTAAACATCTTCAGAGACGTTTAGAAACTGAGAAACGGATCATTTATATTGGATTGTTGCAGACTTGCTGCTTGGCAATGTTCAAAGCATAAATCTTGCATCTCTCCTCAACATCTCTTTGGTGTCTTTTTCTCTCAAGCATTTAGTTTAGTTCTCTCCTGTAGTTTGTCTCATCTCATTAGCAACAGAGATGAGACAAACTACAGGAGCGAGGTGAGCCACCTGGCTGGGTGGTGCAGTGACAACAATCTCTCTCTGAACGTGGAGAAGACGAAGGAGATTGTTGTTGACTTCAGGAGAGTGCACACTCAGCATGCTCCTCTGACCATCAACGGTGCGACTGTGGAGAGAGTGAGCAGCACCAAGTTCCTGGGTGTGCGCATCACAGAGGACCTCTCCTGGACCAACAACACCGCAGCACTGTCCAAGAAATCACAGCAGCGTCTCTACTTCCTCTGCAAACTGAGAAGAGCCAGAACCCTGGCCCCCATCATGTGCACCTTCTACAGAGGCACCATTCTACAGAGGCACCACTGTCCAAGAAATCACAGCAGCGTCTCTACTTCCTCTGCAAACTGAGAAGAGCCAGAACCCTGGCCCCCATCATGTGCACCTTCTACAGAGGCACCATTGAGAGCATCCTGACTAGCTGCATCACTGTGTTGTATGGCACCTGCAATGCATCCTGCCGGAAGACCCTTCAACGCATAGTGAGAGCAGCTGAGATCGTTGGTGTCTCCCTCCCCTCCCTCCAGGACATTTATGGAACCCGTCTCACCTGTAAAGCCCTCTGCATTGCAGGTCATCCCACCCACCAGTCACACAGCCTCTTCAGTCTGTTGCCATCAGGGAGGTGACTGCGGAGTCTCCAGGCCAGGACCAGCAGACTGAAGGACAGCTTCATTAATCAGGCTGTCAGGAAGCTGAACTCCCTGTGTAAACACCCCCCCCCCCCCCTCCTTTTCCCCAGGCACCACTGAACTCTGGTCCTCAGCCACACACCCCTTCCATTAACACACTGGGACCTGCACCAGACACTTTGTACAGCACTGGTCTGCTCACTACCTCTTTCATCAGTTAACTGACCTCATTCAACTACCTCTTCTGTCAATTTAAATAAAGAACTGCTCTCTGAGATTTTTGACACTTTAATCAGACTGAATAAGCTCTTTTGCACTACAGTCATTATATCTGCACTGTTTACTTCACTGGTTTGCACTCTATCTGCCATGTGCCTTGTGCTGCTTTACCTATCTTTCTTTTTACATGACCAATTTGTATATTTGTATAGTTACTGTTACTGTTAGTGTTGTCTGTGTGCACCAAGGGTCTGAGAGTAACTCAATGTCAATTCTCTGTATGTATGTACTGTACATGTGGAAGAATTGACAATAAAGCAGACTTGACTTGACTTAGTCTCAATCGATACGTCCTACCATCCGCCTCTTCAATTAGTTTCTCTCTATCTCTGTCCATCTCACAGACAGATAGAAACGTGGGCAAGACTGCAGAGAGAGATCAATGCAGGATCTCACAGCAGCCAGAAGTGTATCGGATTTGCATGTGTTCGTGTGGTAAGGCAAGGTCACAGCGCAGCTGATATCCACACCGGCTCAGACACACATGAGAGTCTGTCAAGAAGCAAGCCAGCCTCCTGGTAATATGACCTGGAGAGCTGCAGCAGCTGAGATCTTGTTGCATGTATTCCCTATGGATTCAGAGAAGAGCGTAATCTATCCTATAAAAGACCTCGTACGGGCCTGGACTCATAAAATGCTACCCGCTCTTCACAGCGGTTCAGGTTCAAATTCTCTCTTTTCCCAAGAATTCTTAACAATTCTTTTTTTCTGTTTGTCCTATACTATCTAAATAAAAATAACAAAAATATCAAAATCTACATTTTATAAAGTCCTATACTGAAACCACATAAGATTTGAATCATGTAAATAATAATAAAATAATAGCACACTTTTATTTTATAAATATAATACTAACATACCAAATAACAGAAATAAACTACCAAATGAATTTTATAAATAAGATGCTAAATAAATTTATTAATAATACCAAATTGCTTTTTACTACTAAACTACTAAATTACTACTAAAGAGTCCAACTATCAATCCCAATCATCCTAAAGTGAGTAATGAGGTGCTAGAACATGAACTTTCCTTGCATGATAAAATACAGATGATTCAGTCTGGGTTATGCAGCTGAGCATCCTTCATTATTCAGGAGTACTATTGTGCTACTCACTACTGAACAGTATGCTCGTATGTGATACATTAGGCAATATGGAATGATAATATACTTTCTAAAGGAATTTCAGCAGAGTTTGAAGCTGAAGAATACCTTGTGATGCACTGAGATTTTTATGCCACTGATAAGCGTTCAGACCGCGAGGACCTTGTGTTGTACCTTCAGTTAAAAGCCTCCAAGGACACACTCTCCTTGGATTTAGTTGCCACCTGAAGTCACTAGAGCCTGAAGGACAGATTCAGAATGAGATTTCAACAGTATGACGTTATAACGTCAAGGTGAATGAGTCCTCCAACACAATCCAGTTAAAGACCTACAGTATACTTTATGGCTTTGACTTCATCAGGTGAAAGGATTTGGCGGGGGGGGGGGGGGGTAATTACATTCAGAAAATGAAAGCAGTGCTTGCTTGTGCAAAATGCTTTCTTACATTTCTGTTTCTGCAAAGGATTAAAAAATAAAGTTATTTGGGACTTTTTTATCTCACATTTCTGATTTATATATTCCCAATTATGAGGGGAAAAAACTTAGAATTGTGGGATATAAACTTGCAACTCTGAGAAGAAAAGTTTGAACTGTGAGATAAAAAGTCACAATTACCTTTTTTTTTGTTCTAATTCTGTGATGGAAACAAACAAACAAACAAACAAAAACAGAATTGCAAGTTGTAAACTGTGAAATTGTCAGAAATAGTCAGAAATTGTGAGTTTATATTTTGCAATTCCGACTTTTTTTCCTCTAAATTTTTCAAATTTCTCACAATTCTGAGTTTTTATCATGCAATTCTGATTTTTTTCTCTGAATTACGAGCAAAAGTCAGAATTGTGAGAAAATTGTGAGAATTGCATTATATAATAATTTTCAGATATAAAAAAAATACTGAATTGTGAGATCAAGTTGCAATTACCATTTTTGTTTTTTATTCTGTTGTAAAAACAAGCTTCCATACAAATGAGAAGAGAATGTAAACAAAAAAAGACAGATATAACAAAAAAATAATTAAAAATCAAAAATAAAGTAAAAATTCATTCAACATGATCTTTACTTAATATCCTAATGATTTTTGCCATTAAAAAAATAAAAAATCAGTAATTTTGACCCATACAATGTTTTTTTGGCTATTGCTACAAATATACCCCAGTGACTTAAGACTGTTTTTGTGGTCCATGGTCATATATATATATATATATATATATATATATATATATATATATATATATATATATATATATATATATATATATATATATATAATGAATACTAAGCACTACATAGAATCTATAAGAAATGCCAGATTCCCATAAAACTGCACAGAAATCAGAAGCTTTCCCTGGTAGAACAAATACTAACTGACCCAGAGCAAAAGAGTTCAGTTGCCAAGGGACAATTCAGGACCTTGGACAGTTCGAGACCCTCCGACTGGAGGATTTCACCTTTGACTTGAACAGAAGAAGTCAAAAGGACATCTGGTGTCTGTGAACCAGCAGTTCACTTTAGACACACACTCACATGCATATATATATATATATATATATATATATATATATAAATTTACTGTTGGTGGAGACAGATGGGATCGGCAGTAAGATCAAACTAAATGACAACAGAGACATTTACTAATCAAATTACACACTGTTGTAATGATTCATCTTCTTTACAGCTGCGAGAACTGCTATTGATTTATTAAAGCAGACCTTTTAAATTTATCATGCAAGAAGACAGTAAAGTCTCCATAGGGAGCAACAGAGATTGCATTTACTAAAACGGTCTGGATCTCAGAACAGAGGACTAGGATAACAAGTGCCCTAAATTGGCTTCCTAATTCACATGCCACTCGTACTTTAATAGTGCCATGTCCAAAAAATATACTGCTGTTTTTTTTTTTTTATTCTTTTTTTTAACAAACCTTTTTAAAGAAAAAAAACTGTTAATTTTTAACTAAAAGTTCCTAACTCATTTTAGCAGGATGAAGGATTAAGTCAAAAACAGTGAGCTATCCATAACTTTACAGCATTCTATTTTCCAATACTGTAGACAGTAGGTGAATTATATAAACAATTATATTGAAATATGGTACAAAACACAAGGTACACTTACAAAAAAGTATGAAAAAGTACACTGGAGTGCAATATAAATATTTCAATATATTTCATGGCATTCCCATAGGAAAAAAATCAATGTTCCATGGCACTTTTTGCAAGGATATCATGTAAAAAAGAATATATGGCATATAAGTGCATAACTTTAGAATAGCATATTCTAACCGTTAATTAATTAATAAGTACATTCTATAAATATTAAAACAATCCTCCTTAAGTCTTTCTGTAAAATTACTTTAAAATATGCAATGTTTTCTATTAATAATAGTTAGCTTAATAGCTTTTAAGTAACGTTAGTTTATTTTTGTTCCAATACGTCACATTTTGCTAAACGCATGCAAAACAGTATGATTGTCTATAATGATGCACAAAAGTCTAATTTATTCATGTAATTCAAGTTCGACACATGCATGTTAATTCAGGAGCACACAGCGTTCAGTGTTCAGCATCGCAAAGAATCGCAGCGTTCTTTAAAATGACTGCGCAAGCGTTTAGAAATAAATGACATAACACAAAACGACACGTTTGTCAGCATATATCGACACGCAACCTAATTTCTGCAGCTAAATGAGAATAAAATGATACGTTGAGACATACCAAACCCTGATGAAAGACAATCCGGCTTCTCTGTGATACACACGATCCTCCACTCTAATAAAACACTACAACGGTGAGCCGTCTGATTTGGTTTAAGGTAATCGGTTCGCTCGGCGAACTCGTTTTAGCGAGTCTGTTCACACATCACAGAAGTGAACAGTTTCATGTAATCAAATAAGTATTTCCATAAATATTTTGTTGAACACGGAATGCTTATTTATATGGTGTAACCATACAGTCTTTAGTCACAGTGAAGCAGTTTACAAAAGCATTGTGAAATAGTTCAAGTTAATCGGTTCAAACGAATGATTCGTTCGCGAATGGAATATCAGTAAAACACAAAGGTATCGAATAAAAATACAACAGCCAGTGTTATTCTGCGGGTGTATCAGATGGGGGATGGTCAGTCAAGATACCCACATTACATACTAATGACTTTTACTGAAATAAACACCGTGCAAGATCAACGAATAAATGAAATAAGTGATTTGAATCATTCACATTCCACATTTTCGTGCAAGACTTACTTATAATTTTATGATTCTTAATTCAGTCAGTTTACAAAAAGCACAAATGATACAGTCATGTTAATACCATGGTACTTTAATATATACCATGGTACTGAAATGTATGGTATCTACATGGATTGGGTTCGTTTTTGCTACCTATTGGTGAAGCATTGCTAATGTTTGCTCATTTTGGCCTTCAGTGTGTGCATACTGCAATAAAACAACAACAACAAAAAACAATAATAATTTTAAACAAAAAAAGTTTGGTGACGTCATAATATTTGATATAATATTCATTAGCTACTTTGCAGTTTTAAAAAGTTGGATTTAACAGTATAGCATCACTTACATAATAATCAGGGTTATTATCATTTAACTAAAACTAAAATCATAAAAAGCCATCACTTGAAAATAAAATAAAAAAAATATATAATAAAATATAAAAATACATAAACTTATTTTACTTCAGCCAGTTGTCAAGGCAACATTTTATCACTTTTGTTCAGTTTAAGTTAAATAAACTACATAAAACTAGATAAATAAATATTTATTACGTATTTAAACATCAAAAAAAACTTATTTTTATTTAATTAAAACAAATATAAAAAATATATATATAAAATAGTATCTCAATGATACTAAAGTAACACTGGTAGTAACCAATCATCAAATCTGCTCCTAAATGTAATATTAAATGAAAGGAATTGCAAAGTCAGTGATCTGTGTATGAAAGCAGATGGAGGTGCTGCAATGTTAACTTCTCAATTTGTTGGCACAAGTGGAACAACAATCAAAGCTCCTGTAAGGTTCATTCCCATAAGTCCACAAACCTCAGGCACGAAACACATCGCCGCCTCACAACACAGATGGGAAACAGGAAAACAAGGTTCGCTGCCAAACATAAACTGCCAGAGAAATGAGCTGAGCGCTGAAATATTAACAAACACATTTCTTGCTTACGCATCCAGTGAAGAAGTTTAGTTTCTAATTGAATTGAGCAATAGCTATTGAAATGTTCCCAGATCTCATGCCAAAACTGAAGCTTCAAGAAACCTTTCAAAAGAGTTTTAATATAATTGTCTAACACATATAACAGCACATAAAACTAATATATTTGATTTCTCTCATTATAATATAGGCTAACTTTCAAATGTCAACATTTAAACACCTTGTTTGTCCACAACCAAAGAGCCAGTAACTCTAAAATCAGGTTTTAAAAAAAAAAAACATTTAGGAATAGTACCATAAATGAGTTCATATACACTTACTTTGAGTTCATTGCACAGATCCATGAAATGCAATAATTAAGAATAAGAGGTCACATGCCATACATATCCTTCAAAATATGAACACTCAACCTTTATAGCTTTTATAGCTAAATTGCATCTATCTATCTATCTATCTATCTATCTATCTATCTATCTATCTATCTATCTATCTATCTATCTATCTATATATTATAGTTACAGTTACTAGTAAAAATTATTTTTCTAAATATTACTAGTGTATATATATATATATATATATATATATATATATATATATATATATATATACACACACACACACACACACACACACATACATACATACATATATATAGGTTGGGTATTGAACTAACGTTAAGAAATGGAACATAAATAATAATAAACAAAATAAAATAAACATACATACATACATATATATATATATATATATATATATATATATATATATATATATATATATATATGTTTATTTTGTTTATTATTATTTCTTATTAAGCAAAGCTGTGACAAATTAAAACACCTCCAGTTCACTAGCAGGCGCTGCGCTCTTCACAGTGGCTGCATAAAGCGCTGCGAAATAATACCGGAAGTATAGCTGAGGACGTTCTTTCCGGCTCCGGTCTCTCAGCAAGAGTAAAGGTAGGCCGAAACAAGAGCCGAAAATCCGTGCAAAATCTTCATCATCTTAGTAGTTTAAGTGTTTTTTCAAGCGAATCCCGTTAAGATAAATTCCTAATAATGAATATGTCTTAGTCTTGGGGAAATCTGCAGACGATAAATACTACATTTAAGACAGGAAATGCGACAGTCTTGTGTGCTGCGGCGCGAGAGCGCTTCACGGCTCGTATCAAGTCAATAAAGAAAAATAAAACAAGAAAATAACATTAAATAAACGATTTACTGTTGTTCACGAAAGTAAGTCATTTAAGTACAAAATAAATAAATAATTGAAACTATATATTGTTATTAATGTATGTAAACGCGTTTAGCATGCTAGTGCCTTCAGAGCCGCGCTGACAAAAATAACCAAGATATTACCATGTTTTTATTTATTAACAAAGTATTGACGTGACTACTATATTCATATATCTTAGCAGCATGTACCATTAATACCATGGTATTATCATCACTGTACCCTGGTACTACAGCAGGACTTGATTCTCAGCTAACTAATGAAAGATACAACACTGATTTGATATTCTAGTGTACTTTATGCAGTATGTGCGTAAAATTTCAATATAATGATATTCCCATTTTATTCAATGTATCTATGCACGCCATCTAATTTGCATATTGATGTGTTCTTGGGGCAAACTAATGACAAAGTAACTTCTAAAAAAATGCATCACCATTTTCATAAGAATAATATCTCATGTTTCATATGAATACTGATCTATTATTTCTTTCCCTGTTGACTTGTGTCTGATTATCTGATTATCTACTGAAGATGTATAGAAATGATGCCGTTTCATAACAAAAAAAAAGTCATATTCCAGTTTAAAACCCCATAACATTTTTCTGAGATGTTTATGACAAACAGCTTGAAAATTTGTCAGCTTTAGATAATTACAAAATATAATCATATTTCCCTAAGAATGCTAAATTTGATCATTGTCAGTTTGATACCTCTGAAGAGCCCTGAATGTGCTCTGTACAGGACATCCGGACTTAAAACTGAGGCATGTAGGGTCTAACTAAAATATGATGTGCTCTACAGAGGACAGAAGTCTGTATCTGGGTCCCAGGAGGATAAAAACTTGAATGGTTGTATTTCTCTTTCTGCAGATGTTGATGCCCAAGAAGAACCGTATTGCTATCTATGAGCTCCTCTTCAAAGAGGGTGTCATGGTGGCCAAGAAAGACGTGCATCTTGCGAAACATCCAGAGCTCGCTGACAAAAATGTACCCAACCTTCACGTGATGAAGGCCATGCAGGTGAGTCCTAATGAACGGCACGAGCTCGGACCAGTCAGTGATGTGAATGTATATTAAAATACATTGTCCTTCACAGTCTCTGAAGTCATGCGGGTACGTCAAAGAGCAGTTTGCTTGGCGCCATTTCTACTGGTACCTGACCAATGAGGGCATCCAGTACCTGCGGGACTTCCTCCACCTGCCCCCAGAGATCGTGCCCGCCACCCTCCGCCGCCAGACACGCCCAGAGACCGCCAGACCCCGTCCCAAGGGTAAGCGCAAAGTCCCTTTTGAAGGGAAGTCTGTGCACTCGGCACCAATATTTGCAACGCATCTGGGCAGCGATTTCACGCATCCAAGATCAAGTCCGATCCAAATGAATGCGGGAATCCTGAAATCTCAAAAACCACCTGCTGAACTCACACTGAAATTACACATTTCAAATCGGCAACCAAATCAGAAATGAACTGCTCCATGAATGTTGTTCCTTATGCTAAAATAACTTTAAAAAAAGCATATTTTTCAGGTTAGACCAGCCAATGTGCAGTCATAAGCGTGAGTCTTGGGTTTCTATGGGAACCAGAGCTTCTACCAATCAGCCATTGGCTGTTTCATTCAGAAGGCGGGACATATTCCGCCATATTGCATGTTGCAGTTTCTCCCATTCATAAGTGATAGGAGTGAACTGTCTTTGTATATCTATAGTTTTTGTTAAGAGGCTTAACGTCCTCTCCTAAAGAGCGTTTCAAAATGAGTCCTTCACCTTCATGATTTTCCATGCAACATATTTAGAAGAAAATCCACACAGCTTTCCCATGCGATGACGTTCATACTGAACAAAAAAAAAAAATCTTTAAAAGTAGTTCATATCTCTCATGCTGTAATTTGTATAATCATTATTACTAGAAAGCTTTGTTATGGTTTCAGAAGAAATAAAATATAGTGCTTTGACCTTTTTTTTTTTTTTTTTGGTGCTCGACTGATGGATGGTTGTATGCAAAATGTCATTCATGATGTCACAGTCCCTTTCAAAGAGCTTGTCTAAATCTAAATGTGGTGTTCTGCAGGTCTTGAGGGAGAGAGACCGGCTCGTCTGGCCCGTGGCGAGGGAGACAGAGATGCTTATAGACGGTCTGCAGCTCCGCGTACGTATACAATACATACTAACTTACTCTTAATCAGCGGCCTCTGTGTGGCATTGTGTTAAACTAAAACCTGTTGATCTTACAGCTGGTGCAGACAAGAAGGCTGAAGCTGGAGCAGGTGCAGCCACAGAATTCCAGTTTGTAAGTACTTGTCTGTAAATGCTATTTTAATTCAACAATTACTTAAATCATCCTACTGGGAAAAGGAAATTGAGATGCTTACCTTGCATGCATTCTCTCTTGTGTTTTCAGAGAGGTGGTTTTGGCCGTGGCAGAGGACAACAGCCACAGTAGTTTTCCACATTATCTGTACAATAAAGGTTTAAAAGTACGTCTGTGTCTGACTTGTTCATATATTGGTTTCAGGTATTTATGAATGCATTCATTGTGTTATTTGATGCCTTAAAAGAGTCATTCATCCAAAAATGTGAATTTGCTGAAAAACTTAAGTTCAAACTGCTGATAAAAAAAAATCACAATAATCCTTGCAACTCTAGTCCTTGAATTAACATTTTGTGAAGGGAAAAGCTGCGTGTTTGTAAGAAACAAATCCATCAAGATGTTTTTATCTTCAAACCTTTGCTTCTGCTGAAATGAGTCCACTATCCATAATATTGCTTGCGTTAGTGAATCAGGAGAAAAATATGCACAGATCAAGCACCGTTAACAAAACAGTCCAAAAAAATGTTTGTGGGTTTTGATTTGAGAGGACAACAGGACATGGACTTATTTTCCACTGGAGTTAGTGTTATAATGGATAATGGACTTACTTTGCCAGAAAAAAATAGTTAGAATGTCTTGATGGATTTTTTTTTCCTTACAAACAAGCAGCTTTTGGCTTCACTTCACTGATGGACCAGAGTGGTGTGGATTACTGTGATGTTTTTATCAGCTGTTTGGACTCTCATTCTGACGGCACCCATTCACTCCAGAGGATCCCTTGGTGAGCAAGTGACGGAATGCTATATTTCTACAAGTCTGTTCCCATAAAGAAAAAAACTCATCTACATCTTGGATGTGTTGAAGTCAATATTTAAGCAAATTTTCATTTTTACATGAACTATTCTTTTTAAAAATATCCAAAAATGTTTGAATTCTTACCTGCTTTCTGTGTTGTCAATTTTGGTCCATCATCCTTGAAGAAACCTGTAAATCTTAAATGTATATAGTTTGACAACATTTTAATGTTACACTAGCTTATATATATATAGTTTGCCTCAAAAGCCATGAAGTACAAACACTATGCTACATAAATCAGAATATTTGGCATGTTAAAAATAATAAACATTTTGACTCTTTTGGGACAAAGTCATTGAAACCTTGAGATGAAATACTGGTGTTTATTAGTTGGCACATTTATATTACATTCTCATACTGGTTGATTTCACAATCCCAAAATTGAAAAGCAAAACAATCCAGTGAAGGGTGTAGCTGTGAAACTGAAGTCTCTCAGCTTTGGTTTCGGAGTGTCGGGAGATCTGTCACAGTTCCAGCATCCCATTTAAACCAATTACATCATGTTTACCAGGCCGAACTCTCATTTACGTTACAAAAGTTTACATTCCGAGTCACAAGCAGGGCAAAATGTAAGGTGCTTTCCGTGAGATGTTCAGTAAGGATATGGGTATTTCACAAGGTCTGTGATGCACATCAAATGCAGCAGTTTAGATTTCACATCCTTGACTTGTAGGACATTGCTTAAGACCATTCACAGCAATGATGGGCTACAGACGCGCAGCGCAGCCTCTTCCACTTCCTACACGAGTCGAAAAGTTATATGCTGCTGTGCTACTGAAAATGAGGGGTACATTAGGATAACCATCACACATTTCAATCAAGAAAACAGTCCAGATGAGGGATTACATGCTACACTGAAAGTGAAAGAGAAAGACTTGCAATCAGCTGCAAATTCAATGACATTAGTGTTGATAGATATTAATCAAAGGCATGTAAACACAAATATGTATGTTCATTCACTTTTTAGATTTTGGGTTCATTACTCACTTTGCAGTTCGACTAACAATAAAAAGAAATCTTGAATTAAAAATGTCCTTTACAAGCATCTTGCATCATAAATGCACTTAAAACTCCCGGAGGAGCAAAACGATGCGGTTCAGTCTCAAGGAAATAAATCACCCAACCTAACGTGTACCATATCTATACAACACAACAAGCACTCGAATTTGACGTTTTGATCTGTACAAGAGCAGTTAAAAGACACCAAAACATCTCGCTAACTACAGTGGCTCAAGATTCACAGTATTGCGCCAACTGCTGCTTTCCAAGCGCTTTACAGAGCGTGCAGTTCGGCTTCAAAGACGCATTTGACATTTCAAAAGAAGAGACGATGTTTAAATGTTTTCTAGATGAAGATATGGTCATTTCTAAAAAGGGTGAGAGGTTAAAACAACCAAAAACCTCATCAGCTGGACTTGAAGTCCAAGAAAACAGAAGGCCAGAAAACACCTTCAGCAACTGATGTCAGAAGAATATTAATGGCCAAATCTACTTAGGGAAGATGAAAAAATTAGTGCCCTCAGAAATGTTGTGAAAACTGCCCTAGTGCAGACTATAGAGCTAGTTTTGTGCAAAATTAAAAAGGGAAATACTATATAACCATCTCCATTGAAATAGCTCTTTAGGTGTCATTGAATGTAAACAGCTAAAATGAACAAGAAACACATTCTACTTCCTTAAAGAGATAATTGCATTAAAAAAAAAAATTCTGTAATTATTTACTCACAAAATACATAAAATTAGAATGGAAAAAAAAAATATTATTAAAGTCAAAGGCTACCGTCAACTGTTTGGTTACCAACATTCTTCAAAATCTCTTCTTCCGTGCTCAACAGAAGAAATAAACTCATACAGGTTTGAAAAAACTTGAGTAAATAATGACAGAATTAAAATTTTTGGGTGAACTATTCCGGTGTATTTCAGTATACTCCATAAGACAAAAAAGTGGTTAAATTTTACCCAAGATCAACTGCTCATTATTGATGGAAACAATATGAACCTACGGTAGAAAAAAGCATCCATTTTCGAAACGGCCAGATAACATTATAATAGTTCACTGTGTTTTTGCTTGTGAATCTTCTAGTTTAGAGAGGGTTTCCAAGCTACTTCTTGATTTAACTGTCCACTCTTCTCTACTGTGGCACTTATTAAATTCAACATGGTATGTGCAACCCTTTTTACTTCTTTAAAATGTGTAACGTATTGTGAGGAAGAAACGAAACAAGACCTCTATCCATCTGGAAGTGAATGCATCTTGAAAAGTGAGTGTTTCATACCATAATGGGATTGCAGTTGCACAATATGGGGCATTAATGAAACCAGGAAAATACGTTAAAAAGTAAGTTGAGTCCATTTTGTTTTCATGTTGATTTTAAAAAGTGCTGCAGAAAACAACAACCTGCCAAACCATACCACCGCTATATCACAGTCTGCTTAAAGGGGAACTGTTTCGTTTCTACATCACTAGCCGCACCAAACCGAATTGCAAAAATAATGTCAGAACAATTAATTTACAATGACTTGGTGCTGCTAGTGGCACAAATTACACTCAAGATTCACTGTAATGTTTGCAATACTAAATTCAAAGTCCTTCAAACATCAGCGGGTTGGAAAAAATGAACTGGATTCAAAAAAAGTGTGCGCTTGTAGAATTGCGCTCCAGTCGAATCAGGTATTAGTATAAATTAAATATGTTTTTGCGGACCCATAAGTTATTTACAAGATGGCAAGACAAAAAAAAAATTTTAAAAAATGGGCAAGTTAAGAGCAACAATTTAACACAAAGTACAAGTTAAACATTCATCGCATCACACAAACTCATGAGACAAATAAATACCAGTGTTCATGCAAACTATTCATTTCTTACAGTTCCACCGTTTAGAAGACTAAATGTTTTCTCTCACAACCGCCAAAAGAGACCTAATGAAAAACACGTTCACACTTACACACGCAGAGGAAATCTAATGTGTAAAAATACTGAAAGCCACATGCTGACGCTCCATGTGTATATTTTTACATCACAACAGTAAAAAGTAGTTCTTGCTTTCGTTTAATCTCACACTTGGGCCGCTAAAAGGACGTGGGTCGGGGGTTCATGCAACAGTCCGCATGAAAAGAGGTTTAAACAGGAAATAGCTAAAGTGTAACATTTACAAAACATCGTTTCGAATATTCAGCCAACACTTGATGTCTGCTCCACCTTCTCGGTGCTCTAAGGCCTTGGCAAACCGTTGTTTTTGTGTGTTTTAAAGAAAAGGAATCAAAAGAACAGAATAATGAAAGTAAGAGCAAGAGTGGTGGAAGCTTCCGGAGTGTCTGTGTTTTTCATTAGTTATCTGATATCAGAGACCGAGCTCTGATTAATGCTGTAGGTGGGCGACAGGTCTCCGCTTATCGTGGCCACCAGGGGCGTCCCGTTACTGTTCACACAGCCTTCCTGCAGGGCCTCGAAGTAAGTGGCCTGTACTGGTTTGTGACACTGCAACACTTCTATGGCATCTTCGATTTTGAACCATTCCCTTTTTCTCCCTGTCAAAAAAAAAAAAGATAAGTAGGTGTTATGAGCCAAATAGGTTGATACTGGCCAACAGAAGACAACTGTATGTCGTAAGGTTTTACATACTTGTAAATCCCAGAGTGGCTCTGACAAGAATATTCTGATATTGATTAGAATTTGGTCATATTTTGATGGGATAAATCATAATAACGTTGCCTTGACATTGCTACATGCCTGTGAATTATCTGAAGGGTCATGTAAGAAATGTATTTAGTATATACTCTGTAAAGAAATATTCTTTCATATTGTTTAGAAAATGTTGGGTTAGTAAGTTTTTTTTTTTTTTTTTTTTTGAAATTTAGAAATTTTAAATAAATGCTGTTCTTTTGAACATTTTATTCATCAAAGAATCCTGTAACGTAATTTATCACAGTTTCTACAAAAATATGAAGCAGCACGACTGTTTTCAACATTGATAATAATCAGAAATATTTCTTGAGCAGCAGATCAGTATATTAGAATGATTTCTGAAGATCATGTGACACTGAAGACTGGAGGAATGATGCTGAAAATTTAGCTTTGCATCACAGGAATAAATTACATTTTACAGTATATTCAACTAGAAGCCAGTTATTTGAAATTGTAATAATATTTCCCAATATTACAGATTTTACAAGATTTTTAATGATAAATAAAAACATTAAAAAGCCAAACTTTTGAAATGTAGTGTATTATTCGAAAATACAAACCAATGTTGACTGAATCCTCCCAATCTTCCAGAACTTCGGTTACGATGAGAACGTAGACGTACGTTCTGTGTTTCCTATCTCGATTCTGTGTATAAAACAAAATGTTATTTAAAATAGTTAAGACAAGCAGCATAACACTTTAAATGCTTTTATGAAAACCATTTCTTACCTCAAATATTCCTACTAGTCTTCCTAAAGTGCCCTTAACACCAGCCTGTAAAACAATGAATAGATTAAACTAAAACACTGTGTGTTTCATGATCAGAGACAGTCATTATTATGTGATCAGGTCCCTCGGCTATTTTCGGGGTCAACAAAAGATGGATTTGTTTTGATCTACTGGTGAAAACAAGCAGGACAGCACATCAACAGGAACATGACAGTCTACACCCGTCCTGAGTGATAGCGATCCATCATGACGCTGTTTAGGCCAAATGTCATGTACACGACATGGCGGTGACCTCAACTTGAGTAGCTGATTGTCAACAAACATGGTCTAAATTTAGCCCTGATTATATAGTGATGGTCCAAAAGTCTGAGACCACTTGTGAAAATGTTCAATTTAAAACACACTACCAGTTAAAAGTGTGGCATCTGTGAGATTTTCATTTTTTTAATTATCAATGCTGCATTTATTTGATAAAATAAACCAATAATAATGTGAAATATTACTACAATTTAAAATAACAGTTTTCTATTGTAATATGTTTTAAAATGTAATTTATTCCTGTGATGCAAAGCTGAATTTTCAGCATCATTACTCCAGTCTTCAGTGTCACATGATCCTTCAGAAATCATTCTAATATGCTAATTTCATGCTTTATTTGTAACATTATAATTGTCACTTATGATCAATCCAATACAACCTTGCTAATTTAAAAGTATTTATTTAATTTCACTCTCTCTCAAATATTTTTTTTTACTGACCTCAAACTTTTGAATGGTAGTGTTGAAATAAATATATGTGTGTGTGTGTGTGTGTGTGTGTATGTGTGTGTGTGTGTGTGTAAAAAACTAGGTTTTCTTTCTTTTGCTTCAGTGACCTGATGATCATGTTCCAAAGAGCATCATGAGCTTCAAAAACATCTGACCAAGAGTCACATGATCAAACACACTCATTTACTTCCTTTTGATTAGTCACATAGAAAAGCAGAATATTCCTTAATATTTTAACATTGTCACATGATGACCTTTAGATTTCAAAATCTAAAAACTTTTCGATATGCTCTCAGACTTCAGGACAATCCCACATATGCGATCCCGTCAAACACTGATGACACTGTGTCATGGTACGTTTATAGTCGATGGCCGCTTTGGCTACTCTCCGGCAGTAGAGGTGTGAAGAGCAGCTCTTAATCTGAGTGTAATGCCCTTTAAAACTGTAAGGCGATCGTGCCGGGAGATCGAGCAACATGTTCTGACATCTGTCAGATGGCCAGCGAAACTAAGAGCGTATGGCGGATCTCAGCTGACGGAACATTATCACTTCTCTTCATGAGAAACCCCACAGGTTAAGTGTCAGCAGAGAGAAAACCTAGAGTTTCCGTGTTTGCACGATGTATCGAGTCAAAATGTACCGATTCTGAATCTATTTTATCACTATTTGCTAGAAAAGCAGTCATTTCAGTAGTAATTTTTGTGAACATCTGGGGCCTCATTTTTAAAGATCTGTGCAGAACGATCTTAAAAGCGAATTGTTTTTGAAATGTTACCATGAATAATTTATAATTAACGTCTAACGTCTGAAAAAAAAAAGTTTCTCTATTATTAATTGTGTACAAAGTCAGTGTGCATTTAAATTGGAAATCATTAGCCATCCAAAAAATATATTGAAAAAAAAATCATGATAAATGAATGAGATCTCCTACAAGAAGCTTTGACAATCGTAGACAGTCTTTGTAATGGACAGCTGATTATGATAAAGAATCTATTTCATGCATAATCCTAGAGATGAAAGCCAAACCTCTTCACAGACTTCTCGTGCAGCAGCGACGTTGGGCTCTTCCTCGGGCTCCATTCCTCCTCCGGGTACGATCCATTTGTCTGGATATCTGCTGCTGCTTACCAGTAACACCTGTGTGGACACATATTCTAGGTTTCAATCTGGTGGACTGGCTGAAAGTCAGTGATAGGACAATATATCGGTCTGGACAATTAATAATGGGCCACTGTGAAATAATCGCCACTTGCCACTGCTCTTCAACAGAAGTGATGCGTCCTCTTTTGTCCGGTCAAAATCTCCCGGCAAAACTCATTGTGAGTCACTATTTGTTAAAGATCTGTGCAGAACGATCTTAAAAGCGAACTGTTTTTGAAATGTTACCATGAATAATTTATAAAACGTCTGAAAAAAAAAAAAAAAAGTTTCCCTATTATTAAACCCCTCATTTAAGCAATTTAATTAATTTTGGTAATGTAATAATCCTTAAAGCCGTTAAAATACAACTCTATTAATCTATACATTTCAGTTTTACAATCAATTATTATAATTACTAGTATATAAACACAAAAAGTTTGTCTGCATGCTTTCCAGTTGGCATATGCATGAAAACATCTTCACATCAGTTTCTGGCTATTATGATGAATAGTGATACATTCATTCCTCACTTGTGACGTAGGATGAAATCAATGGCATTTAGGATCAAATATGTTTTATAAAATAAAATTGTATAATATAAATGTTGGCATAATTTTGGTTACAACTGAAAACCCCATTTTACTTACGCTTTCAAACGATGTAATAAAGTGCTCTCATTTACTTCTAAGACGTACCATACCATACGTGTTTCCACACTGAAGAAACATTACCACGGTATATTTCTAAGAGCTACGGTAGGCCTATTACCTGATACCATCACTGTACCACAGTACTGCTTTGTTTTGTAAATGATGTTATCCAATTATCTCCAAAGAACACCATGGTACTTTTTGTTAGTGGTGCTCAAAAACAAAATAAAAGTATTTCACACGTGTACAATGGTAGTAATGGTATTCTTGTAAGTACCAAATGGTTATCCAGATTCATGAAACACATGAATTTCAGTACCATCGTATATTTTAAAGCATTATAGTATTACCTTGATGTACCATGATAAACCACAGTACTTTATTGCATTTGATGGAATTTCTCAGATTGAGATTTAACACATTCTCACATCAGACGGCTTTCAGTAAATCTATCAAGCTGTCAGCGAGTCGCGCCTTCATTGATCAGCGCTTGTCGCGTCGTTTAACGCTAGGCCGACTCCGCTAACTAGTCTCGAGCTAACCGCTGATAGCACGCCGCTGCCAAAGGATTTGAGATCCAGCAGCTGACGCGTTGAGAGACGCACGCATCGCGCGTTCTCCCAGCGGCGCGGCGCGACTCACCTCCTGCTCGGTCTCGTTCCTGAAGCACAGGCAGGCGGCCCGCTTCTTGTACCCGTCTCCATCATAGGTGCGCGTTTGGTTCGACTTGAGCTTCATCATCTCGGGCTGGGCGTCGCGACTGAGATCGCAACCTGAACCTGCCGCGCGGCAAAAGAGGCAAAGTCCGCGAATTGAAATAAGCGCCGCGTAAATCACTGAAAATAATCTCTTCTACGCTTCATTTTTCCAAAGCCGAGCGCATCTCGGAGTCAGACGCCATTATCGAAACCGCTACGCGATGTGCGTAGCCTGCACGGCGCACACGGACAAAAAGCACGCTGTTGGCTTTAAAGAATACGGCCTGCGGACATGAAATTCCGCATAACAATCCGTTCATTGTATACACGTTAATATAATTGTGATTATTAATAAGAATTTGTTTTATTAACTGCTATACTATTTTTTATTATTAAATAAATCTAATCAGTATTGAATAAAAAAATACAGTTTTCTACAGAATATACAATATTAATTTTTATTAAGTTATTATTGTGAAACAGTTATACTAACACTAATTGTCATAATATTATTAATCAAATAAATATTTAATTCAAATATACCGTACTGTAATTTGTCTTGGAGTTTGTGAAGTAATACTATGTAAATACTAATATGTAACATACAATTAAAATTATTTAAAAAATCCCTTTAACCAATTAATATTCAAATAAAACAACACTAACAATACTGAAAATTATAATATAAATATATCATTACCTCACTTTATTTAGTAATTAAATTGAAGTTGAAATAAAACTTCATAAACATTTTTAAAGAGTAAACATAAAAATCTCCTTATAAGGATTTATATGTTTATAATATTTTTAATTGTTTAAATTCTTTAAAATATATTTTTTACCTTTGCAGGTTATTTAGTATTTAATTTTTTTTTTACACTTTTTTAATTTAATTAGTAACATTTCTTTAAATTATTATGGCAACCTATAACATTTAATATATTAATAAAATAAAATATTAAAATATAATAGTAATAATTAGTATTGTAAAATATGTAAATGCACAAACAATTTGAAAAAGTATTTTTATTAAGATCAACACACTCTACATACAAGTAAATTCTATAAATCTAATACACATTTTATAACTCTAATATTGTATTAATAAAATGTCACACACTATATGCCTATGTAGGCTATTTACTGCTACACAGACAATCGCTGCAGAATAAATGATATACTGTTGAAGGGATTGACATTATCTTGGGCTTTTGCTGTCTGTTCATGACACCGTAATACCTGAGGTGAATATTTCAGAAGTTATGAGGACTTGAATGCATAAAATACAGTCAATATTGTTTGAAGGAGCTATAATTTAGATTACACTTTTGCTCAATATATGCATTTTATTACTCAAGATTTCAAGGTGGTGTATAATTTTATTTTTTAGGGACCCTGAAAATAACAAATCTGAATCTTTGAGAACCATAGCTTATTGTCACTGTTGTGATTTGTCATGTACACAGCTGAATAAAATAAATCATTTTGAAATAAATATTCCAAAAGCACTTGGGTGTGGAGAACCTTGAGCTGATACCTGTAATGCCTGTTTAAGGAAATGTTGTAAGAAGGTGGTTTGTGTATGTTATATTATTATTGATATTATTAATACATTTCATTTTTCGGTTTTATGGATTTTTTTTAATTCATTTACATTTTGGTAACTTGAGTAACCACTTGATGGCGTCCTGAAGCAAAACCACCTGAGAAGCACTTCTAGCAAAGCGTATATTAGGGAAATATTTTAATTGATGTATTATTTCTTTCTTCACCATTAAGTGTTTATCCTTGCATCTATATTTATCCATTTAAGAATCACAAATTTCTATGCCAAATTCATTCCCCATTAGGAATTAGTACAATAAGCTGGAATGTCTTCTAACACAAGACACCAGCAAAGACTCTGTTTTCTGCGAATCAGTTTCAAAGTGCAATTTGTATCCGCAAGGTTGGTGTCAATGATGGCTTCAAAATTTAACAATGCTTCCATAAATTTCTATAGTGATAAACAATTACAAACAAACACAGACATATACATCCAAATACAAACCTTTGCTATTATCCTCAATGCTGATTCCTGGGAATTCTAGTGGAAAACATCACATTATAAGCTGTGGTTAAAGGAACAGTTCATTCAGAAATGAAAATATGCTGAAAATGTACTCTTCCTGAGGCCATCCACGATGTAGATCAGTTTGTTTCTTCATCGGAACAGATTTTGAGAAATTAAGTAATTCATCAATTGCATAGTTGCAGTGAATGGGTGCCGTCAGAATGAGAGTCTAAACAGCTGATAACACAATACTTCACACCACTCCAGTCCATCAATTAACAATTAACATCTTGTGAAGTAAAAAGATGGATGTTTGTAAAAGAAAAAAAAAATCCATCAAGGCGTTACAAATTCAAACCGCCACTTTTGGCCAAAAAGAAAAATATAATTAATAATGCTTCCTCCAGTGAAAAAAGTCCATCCTCCAATGCCCTTCTCATTAAAATCCACCAACATTTCTGTTTAGAACTGTTTGAGAGTGTTTTGCTTGTAAACAGTGTTTTATCTGTGCATATCTCTCTCTTGATTCAGATGAGATGACTTTTTCATTGGAGCAAATATGAAAAAAAAAAGTTTCATTTAAAAAATGTCTTAAGGTTGGTTTGTTTCTTACAAGCATACATGTTTTCTGTAGACATTAATTCATGGACTGGAGTGGTGTGGATTATTGTGATGTTTTTATCAGCTGTTTGTACTCTCATTCTGACGGCACCCATTCACTGCAGAGGATCCACTGGTGAGCAACTGATGTAATGCTACATTTCTCCAAATCTCTTCTGATGAAGAAAAAACCCATCTACATATGGATGGCCTGAGTGTGAGTTAACATCCAACAAATTTAGATTTTTGGGTGAACTATTCATTTAAACTAAATCTATGTGCTCCCTCAACATCTGGCCTGGGTAACTTGTATTTGATTACAAAATATAAGAACCTGCCTTGAAACAAATATTCACTGTTGGCTGCTAAGTATTATACACTAACAAAAATCTAGGTAAATTCAAAATGAATGCATTCTATGAGAACTATTAAGCCCATGATGTTACACATAGCTTGATCTAAATCTAGTCTACAATATGGACACAAAAATGACTAAACAGAACTACAAACAAAGCGTAAGTAGAAAAGCACCTCAGTCCAATAGATATATAATAAAAGTAACAGGAAACACATGACATTTGTATGCAGTGTGATTCTGGGTTCTACAGTATATTTGATCTAATGATATAAAACTCATGTATTATGCAGAATATTACATCTATTACTGTCCTTTTGTGGTTGTAGAAAGACGTGAATGACATTCCATGTTTTTCACAGGTTGGAGAGCAGACGGTTTGTTTCGTTGGGTATGAGGTAGTTAGATTGTTACTGCTCCTCTTCGTCATCTTCCTCAGCGTCCTCAGATGAGTCCTGAGGTTTTTCCTTTTCCTATTAGGAATGAAATCAAACATTTGGGGATGAAATGCTTGGAAGCAAAGCTTCTCTCTTGCATGCCATATTCAACATTTACAATGCCATTTTAAATAGGTTTAGCAAGGTAGTTTGACCTTTAAATTTGCACATAATTGATATATATAACATTTAAAGAGACAGTTCACCAAAAAATACACTACTGGCTAGTGGCAAATTGGAATGCTTTTTGAAGGAATGTTAAAGGAATAATAATACTGAAAATTCAGCTTTGCATCACAGGAATAAATTACATTTGAATAAATCTATTGTTTTGAATTGTAATAATATTTCACAATGTTACTGTTTTTACTGTATTTGTGATCCACTAAATGCAGCCTTGGTGAACAGAAGAGACTTTTTCAAAAACAGTTATTTATTTTATTTTAAATAATTTTACCGAGCAATGTACAATTACTGAACATTTACTCTCATGCCTTTATGATTTTCTTTCTTCCATGGATTTTATGCACAAAACGTGATGCTGCAAAAATGCATGTTAAATTCCTTTCAAACAGGACCCTGTGCTTTTAATGCATTAGCCAAGCATTCACATCTGCATACTAGCATAAAGTATAGATTTTTGGCCATAGTCAATATATGCTACAAAAACAATAATATATAATAGCTTCACAATAAATAAATAAATAAATAAACAAAAAGAAAACATGCAATAATTTTTTAAAATAAGCAGTGTTCCACACAACACAAACCTTATTTTTGAACAAACTATTATTTTAATATTTACCCCTTTCTTCAGCTTTCCCTTCGGTTTGCTGCCAGGAGCTGACGATTTCTATTGAAAAGAAAACAAAATTAACAAACAGTTATTCAAGTGTTAAATAATCAGTCACTTAGTTTTATGCAATAGTCCCTCCCATGCTAAACTATTGGATAAATCCAAGGACACTTCTATTTTTTTCAAAGCATTTTAACAGACCAATGTGGCAATGAATGGCAAGTACACCAATAGAGGGAGCCTGTTTCTGCACGTGACAGCAGATGGAGGGGGCATTGAGTTCATTGAGTTCATTGAGGACTCTTGAGGCAGGAGCTGACAGTGTATTGCTCAGGGCTGAGTGGCTAACAGCGGGTCACCTGCATTTGTTTGGCGGATGAGCTGTCAACGCATACTATTCATAATTAATAATGCATATACGTCTCTGTGTGTTTGGAAACCGGAGACAGCTGTGTTGTACAACTCTGCAACAGTGAGAAAAATAGTGTCTATATTTAAATCTATGCAATCGGCTATGCCATAATCACACAAAGGGACTAATTATTCATAGTGTGAGTTAATTAAAAAAAGAAGGCTTACTCTCTTGGATGGGCCTTTGTTTTTGCTGCCTTTCGGCCGTCCTCTTGATCTTTTCGCAGTTGGCGACCCACTCGATTCCTGAAAGAAAACATGTTTATTAAGAAGCTGTCTTAATACAACATTGTATTGTTACTAAAACTGGGGTTTTAGGGTATTTATATAAAAATACCATCTATACTGTTATTGCGTCATTAAAAAAATAAAGAGCCCTGTGCATTATTATTATTATTATAATTTTTTTGCTCAGAAAGTAAACTGGTTTACTTGATCACTATAATAATTGATCACTTATAACGCAGTATTTTTTTATACCTTTGGATGTTTCCTTGGTCTTCCTCGTCCCCTTTTCTCCACTCCATCCTTGTCTTTAAGGGAGACTGTTTGTTTCTCTGAATCGCTCATATTTCTTGGCTGTTTAAATAGAAATTAAATTAATTAAACAGCTGATTTTATATCCAAAGAGATGCAATTTGAACTGATTACCTACTAATATGACTTAAATAGAGGTTTATTAGTTACATTGAATGCATTATCTGATTATAAACTGATTGTCCATGACTATTAACTTAAGTCAAGTCTAAAAATGCATGAATGCAATGATTGATTAAGTTTAAAAGGAAGATCATTTTATGCACACAGCATTGAGGTTCCCTGGGACATTAAAAAAAAAAATGCACATTAACTCTCATAAAGTTTAATAACTGCATTCATGCCTGTAACCCTTCTGGATTCTTTTGTAAATAACTGGTGTTGATGCACAGGCGAGGCGCTCAGTAGGTTATGCAACGATAAATCTGTATGGAAGCCAAATAGTGCGCGCTGCACTTTAAGGCGGACGTGTAAATGAGCGCTCGTGCAACCATTTAAAAGAGAACGAAACCTTTACTTACATGCACTTACAGGAAAATAATGGTGTGATGCGCGCTGTTCTGTTCGGTGGCCCCACCTCCCGCACGATCTCTGCTGATTGAATTAGAGCGCAACCGACCGTCTACCAATAAACCACGGTCTAATTCCGAGCTAAACAGACGTCTGCGCGCGGAAAAGAGCGAAATTAACTCTGTCGCTTCCGACTGTATCGCGGGAGACGCGAAAGAGATGCGATTAAAGCGAGTTCAGGAACAGCCGCCTGTCAGCGGAATAAAAGGCCAGCGGAAAAGCGGGACGAGCCGCAGGTTGATGGGAAGAGAGGCGGATCTCACGCGCCATATGCTGCATATGATGGCTGTGACAAATAACTGGCGCCAAGCACAAAATCAACTTAAAGAGAAAATAACATAAAATAAATAAATAAATCTTCAAGCTTCTTTAAATTATATAATAAAATAAAATATAATATGCTATAGCCTACACAAGAAATAATATAAAAATAAATAATTAAATTCACTAGATAGATAGATAGATAGATAGATAGATAGATAGATAGATAGATAGATAGATAGATAGATAGATAGATAGATAGATAGATAGATAGATAGATAGAACGTGCAATTAATTTCCATGCAAATTAGGCTACTTATACCAACCAAGTATATTCAAAAAGAATAAAAGTATAAAACGAATAATAACCAATAACTTTTACTTGAAAATAAATCTTCATAATATATAAATAATAAAATAAATACATATATAGACAGACAGACAGACAGACAGACAGATAGATAGAAAAAATGTTAGATAGTTAGATAGATAGATAGATAGATAGATAGATAGATAGATAGATAGATAGATAGATAGATAGATAGATAGATAGATAGATAGATAGATAGATAGATAGATAGATAGATAGAACGTCTTCCATGAAAATAAAATAAAACAAATTACTTTTACTTTTAAAATAAATAAAAAAGCCTAAATTACGCAAAATAAATAAGTCGTCAAGCTTATAATATAATGTAATGTAATGTAATATATACAATTAGCTTCACAATAAATACATAAATCAGTGACATAGATTGTCGCCAAGCTTCTTTGAATAATTTAATATTATGTAATTATATAATATAATAGCATATAATATATAAATAATAAAATAAAGAGCAAAATTAATGAAATAAATACATATTCAAGTTTCTTTAAATAATATAATATATAATATATAATAATATGATTCATATAATATAATATAATATAATATAATAGATAAAAAAGACAAACCGGAAAGAAAGGGGCAGAATTATATAATATAATATAATATAATATATAATTGTTATATTATTGCATTAAAAAAAGAAAGAAAGAAAGAAAGAAAGAAAGAAAGAAAGAAAGAAAGAAAGAAAGAAAGAAAGAAAGAAAGAAAGAAAGAAACTGAACCAAGGGCTCTATTTCAGACACAGCATAGGTTTCGGTTCGTTTCAGTGACTGGGCGCGTAAATGTGACGTTGTGAAACTACGTCATTGTGCTTGAAGACAAGACAGCAGACTAGAAGAACCAAAACAATGAAATTAACATGATCTGTATGTATGCGTTTCACATGATCTTTTATTTGAATGTATTCCGGAATGAAACCGAACCGAACTGAACTGAAACGCGTGATGATCGTGTTTTGTTGAGTGTTGAATGGCTGTGAATGGCTTATGTCTTGTTTACACTGCAAACAACTCAATAACATTCAGCCACATTAGTGCGAGTCAGTAAGATTTTGAGAAATAATACGTGCACTCGTACTGCAAATGTATAGGATTTCAAAGACTTGTAAAATAGTGGTTAGTTGTGAGAATACGGTTGGCTAATCAGCTAGCCTGCTAACTCACTGGGATTACCGGTTTAACCAGCGGAGCTGTGTGAGAATGCTGGTGCTTTTACTAAAATGGTCAAATACTTTGTAAAATATGTGTATGTATGATTGTGTTAAATACTTGATAAATGGCTAATTAATATTCAGAGAGATAAATAGCTTTGCCTTCTTAACATTGGTGTAGTGTTCAATACACAGTCATTCTCACATCTTTATTTTTGTCACATAATTATGCAGATTCGTTGTTTATAATTATTATTGATTTGTTTATTTATTTATTTTAGCCCCCAAAAGTAAACTACAGATGTCAGGTGGTATGTTGCACTTCCTATAGAAGTTACCATCCACCAAAGCCAGTTTTTACTCTCATCTAGTGTTGGAGAGAGTTTATTTTGGACCTTGCCTCCAGGTATTACAGACTAAAAAAGACCTGACCACAGTTTCTTACTCAGAGTTCAGAGAGCTAGTTCAGCCACAGCAGTGCTTTGAAGCCACACCGCAAGCCACACATATCCAGATGCATTACCATGTGTTGCCTTTAAGGCAGAGGTCTGTAACATGCTCTCTGTTTTTCAGGACTGAACCGATGTGATCTGCTGCCCGCTCCGCCTCTACAGTAATGCATCATTGTAATTATCATTAAAAATGGGAGGCAGCGGATCCAAAACCAAAGGAGTCTGGCCTTTTAGCGGCTCGGGAGCTGGAGGAGAAGCTCCTGGTGAGGTCAGCGAACAGTGTTTAGCACGTCTACGAGGCTCCAAGAACACAACACCATTTGTCTTTACAAGGAGAAGGTAAACATTAAAAATAAAAATAAAAAACTGTGATCATCCAGATCAATCGCCTGCCAGATCTGAAAGCTATATAGTTCAGTCAGCTCTTGGTGGTTTTGGCAATGTGAAGTCATTCTCACTTTTCACCTCAAAACCATGAAGAAGTAATAAGAAGCTATATTTTGTTTATAGAAAGACACATTCTTTGCTTAATTATTAATAATGTAACTCAAATCTAATTGTCACCATTCATCACCAGTAAGAACAATGGTATTAACAAAAACAATAAAACATTTTTCAGTAGTTTGCAGGAAAGTGCGCTCAATTTTAATTATGCCAGAACCAATATTTCATTTAATAATTAATTAATTCAATTAAATAATAAATAAAGACTTCACATTTTGTGCACATTTTAAATTTTTAACAATTTTTTTGTTTTTTTGGGGGTTAAATGAGACGTGCATGTGTTTTTGTGATATTCATCCAGCTGCTGTTTGTTGTTGCAGTTCCTTGTATTTCGATGAAGATGGAGATCTGGCTCATGAATTTTATGAGGAGACGGTGGTGACCAAGAACGGCAGAAAGAAAGCTAAACTGAAGAAAATCCAGAAAAACCTTATACCTCAGGTGAGAGATACTGATCCGGGCTGAGTTTCCCAAAAGCTTCGTAGGCCTAAGACGTTCGTAAAACGATCGTACGAATGATCTTAATATTACGGTCTGTTTCCCAAAAGCATCGTAACTTAAGTAGTACTTGAAAATCATCGTAGATTTATGAGTGCTCTGGAGTAATCATAAAGCCTTAAGTGCATCGTAAGAAGACAGATTTATGCGGTCACCTGCAGGACAATCGGCAGACTACACCTTTCACTTTATTCAAGTGCTTTATTCATGTGATTATAGTTAAATTTGAATTTATAAACTAAACATAAATATAAAAACGATTAACGTGAAAAACGCTTAACGTGGCTTAATGTACTAAGACAGTGATATTAACAGACCAAACTCACTAAACATTATACTAATAAAGTATAATATCTACAAAAAATTAGATGAGCCCTGAATATGAATGCAACTCGTTTAATAACAAGTTAAGTCTTATGATGGTTTTCTATGGAAGGAAAAGGCTTAACGTGTTATTAAATGCATTGCATTCATATTCTGGGCTCATCTGATTTTTTGTAGATAGTATACTTTATTAGTATGATGTTTAGTGAGTTTGGTCTGTTAATATCCTTCATTAAACCACATTAAGCGTTTTTCACGGTAAGCGTTTTAGAATATCCCAAATGAAATAATTAAAAAGGGCAGAAAAAAAAATACAAATACACACTAAATTAAATGACTGAACAAAAATAATAATGTAGGAAACATGCTTCAAAGACTGGGAAAAATAGGGATAAACTTAAAAAATAAATAAATAATAAATAAACTGTCAATGACTTACTGATGTGTAGCCATCTTGGGCCTGGAAATAAAGTCTCTACAAATATACTTATATTATATTATATTATATTATATTATATATTATATTATATTATATTATATTATATTATATTATATTATATTATATTATATTATATTATATTCGAGCTGTCTGGAACGAAGCATTAGGTTTGCATTTCATTAAACGAGCGTGTATCCTACAATTACGAGCCATTCTATAACATTACATCACATCACAAAACAAAAGCAAATCCAAACCAAAACATAAATCAAAGCAACGCTACACTATACTAAGTGCATTTCATTTAAACAAACAAACGTGAAACAATAACAAACGTTCGTAAAATTACTCGTAGAAAACGTTCTTAAGCGCTAAGATCAATCATTATCTGGAAACCTGGCCCCGGTCAGTTACATAGAAAGATTTTGTACAAACCAACAGGATCAGCTCAAGACATCATGTGACAAATTATGATGAATAAACTCGAAAATTAATCTTAAACAAGACGTTAGATTTGATTTATTCAATGGCTTGTAATTTTTTTAATTTACATTACAGCCTGGAAAACCTATGATTTTCTACTTTATATTTGTCAGTTGCATATGAAACTTATAATTTATTATGAAATATTTTGGTCAGTTTTTCCATAATAGAAAGACACCACATTTAAAAAAAAAAAAAAAAAAAAGTAGTCTAAAAAACTATTGACTACGAGCCTGTTTATAATTATTCTTTTTTATTTATTGTATTATTTATTTATTTATTTTCTTATTTAAACATTTATTTCTTTATTTAATATTCATTCACTCATTGTCTCTCCTAAACATTTTATTTACCTTCATTCATTCATCCATTCATTTATGGTTAAACATTTATTTATTTATTTTTCTATTTTTTATTTATTTGTTTGCTTGTTTGATATTTGATCCTGGTCTCCTGTCTCAACACATCTTTTTTGTTTGTTTGTTCATGGTGTCTCAAGTAAACATTTCACTTACCTTAAATCATATAATTTAGTTTTATAGCTCTGTTTTTTATATAACATTTAATTTCTACAGGGAATCATTAAGTTGGATCACCCTCGAATCCACGTCGACTTCCCTGTCATCCTGTGTGAAATATAAGAACGGGAAGTGGGGAGGTGTCACAATCCCTCAAGACTTCCTTCCACCTTTAGTGTTCTTCTGAAAGGATGCTGTGGCTCTCTGTTACGACAGCGAGGGTGTTCTGCCCTTCACATGGCTTCGACCAAAAACATGACTCATATTTTCTGATTTGCGTATAGACAGTAGACATACGATGTCTTATCTTCTGTGATGTACAGTAAGGAATGCATGTGCAGTGAGAGCGTGTAAGCATGGAGCTTAAAGCAATGCAGGGATTGTACATAAATCACTCGTGTTTGTTGATGTCGATCAACTGCAGTGTGTGTGTGTTTAATGTCATATTGTATATTATAATATTCTGTTGTATCAAAGTCTGACTCTGTTTTTTGGGTTGCAACCCACATCTGCACTTTTTTCTCATTTATTGTACAGTAAATTATGAGTTGATATACTTGAATAAAAGGGTTTAGTAGATTACATTGTAGTAATTATGTAGCTCGATGTAAATGTTTATAATAACATGAAATTACAGTCACAGTCCATAAAGTGAAACAAAATATTAAGTGAGAAAAGACTAAAAAGGAAATTGGAAACTGAGGATGTTTATTAAATTATTTACAATTTGTCGGCGCCATATCGGTTATTAGTCAATATTAGAATAATTTAATATGTCTGTATAAGCTGATATTGGATATTTAATTGTGGATATTTAACACTGTTAAATACAATCTTTAGCAAATTTCAAAATAAATATCTATTTTTCAAACAGTACATTATAATGTTTTGACCAGTGGTATTTTATTATTACAGTTTTTGATCATATTTTTAATTAGATTTTATTTGTATAAAGTTTTCACTTTAAGTTTTAGTACTTTTTTGTGTTTTTGTCATTTTTATTAGTGTTTTTAATACAGTAAACTAACTTGCACTAAACAAAATGAGGAATGTCAAAGCTGAAATAAGTTTTTTTTTATTATTTTATTATTTTATTTTCAAGTAATGAAATTTTTTTTTTTTTTTTTTTTTTTTTTGTGGTTGTAGTTGCTACCCTGACAATTCACAGGTTTTTAGCATTTAGATTTTAATTTATTTAAAACCAAATTATGAATATAAATTATGAACATTCATAATAATTATTTATTCATATTCATTATTAATTAATTTAATAGTATAGAATCTATACAAGTTTTTGTCCTTGAATTAAAATATCAGAATTTCACTATTGGGTCAACAAAATTAAGTTGTAATACAATAGAAACAGATTTTTGTAATATCTGTCTAATAAATTAGTAAAAAAAAAAATCACTTCTTTAGGACACTTTTCCTCTTTGTTGTGAACTGAAAACGCAGTTCTTCTCCCATAGTTAGTTTATTTTGGCTCTCTGTTCTGCCTGTCATCTGAGATCTGGGTGTGGAATATGGTGAAATGTCAGAAGTTAAGCTGTTTTCAATACTTCCTCGCTTTCTTTAAAGTTCACTGCCGGGAGGCTTTCACTCCCGTATGGTGGCTTGATCTCCGCTGACGTACGATAGACGCACTGTCAGAGCCGGCCAGGCCCTCAAAGGTATGTTTCATTAGAAACAAATATCTGTCTCGATGTAAATGACTTCACTGGGAAAGTTTGTCCCACCCATGTGGATGAAATACAGGAAGCTCTGACAGGATGGCATGTCTGCGCACAATCACTGACACTGATAAGAGAGAATAAATGCTTGGAGAGTTTATGAGAGAAAGCTTGATGAGACACGTGAAGGTTACAGAGGCCCTCAGGGGCTTGTGCATGTGTGAAAGTACTATTAAAGGAACAGATCTCCCAAAAATTACAATGGTGTTATCGTCAGCTTACCCTATATGCACCCTGCTTGTGTGGATATTTTATAATATTAGCAAATAGTTCAAAATGATTACAACTAGAATTAGACATAAAATTTTCTTTATTTATGCTGGGTTTATGTTGGGTTCCTTATATAAGAGACACGTTTTATGTCCTTGGTACATGATAGAGACATTCCTCAGTTTTTGCCTATTATTTGAAGATCTTACCTAAATAAAAGCATTTTTCAACAAATAAAGCTGCCGGCTGACCTTTGACCTTTATTATGGTGTCTTATAGGAGAAGAGATGGAGTGACAAAACAGAGGAACCACTCTGATCCATCTCTGATCAGCGCTCAAGGATGTGTGTTTGCCATTTTTGGGAGGCGGGTGTGATGGGTGTGTGTGTGTGTCCAGTTCCTCTCGTATTGTTAAAGCTTCCTGTCCAGTTGGAAGAAATGGTGATGTAAAACCCCAAGAATGGGGAGAAAAGGAAAAGGCCTTAGGAAGGAAGTGGACCTCTCTCTTTCATGAACACACACATACACTGAGAGAGGCGACACATGAGTCAGCAGAGAATGCAGAAACGGCGGAACAGGATCTCTGCAGGTCATTGTCAGAAAGGAACCACTTGAAAGCCACCTGATGCTCCTCTGATTTCATATCCATTATGTGCATCCTCAAACGTCAGAAGAGTTTCAATGAATCCATACTATTATTACATATTACATTATTATTACACACATATTATTGCTTAGACAGTTATATAGACCAAAGCTAATACCAAATATGGCTAAATATTACAATTAATTTAACCTTACATTCATATTACAGTTATATTATGGATATTTCTTTCTTTTGTCACGTTTTTTTAAATTCATTTAAAAAATATTCTACTGCTTTATTATATTATTGTTAAGACTATTTTTGTAGTTGTTTTGCCGTTTTATATATTGTTTTATATATATGGTTGTTGTTTTATATATGCCGTTTTTATATATATTATATATTGCACCCGCGTGAACATGTTATACTCATTTGCATAAAGAAAAACACGCCCCCAGTGAGCTGGTAATAAAACCACTCCCCCTGCACTGAATCAATGAAACTTATGAAAGCGGCGCTTTGAAGTTGTTGCACGGCCGCAAAGATAAAAGCGTCTCAGATTGAATGTGAGATGATTGACAGATCAGACCTCACGCGACGTCACTCCGCCTGGCCTCGAGTCTTTATGAAAGGGGGAAAACTCGCGAAAATCTCTCTGTAGGAGGCAACAGGCGACGTGGTAACAGCAATGATTTACATCGCAACGACAGGATGGAGTTATTTATCTGGGGATGATTGTTTTTAATGTCAAAGGTGAGTTGATTCCATGCAAAAGTTGTTTTGTTGTTCTGTGAGTGATGTGAACAGGCTGATGTTGGATTTTAATTGTTTTAAACACATTTTACGCTCACATTGGTAAATGTACTATGGGACGACCAGGATGCTCTTTGAAGTAGCATGTAAATACCGTTATATATGAATTTCAGTATCATGGTGCTACATTTTATTGCTTGATCTTTAATTCTCAGTAATTTTTTATTTTAGCATCATAATACAGTTCGGTAGAAAAATTTGAAATAGACATAAATGTGTCAATGTCAACAAATTTTAGGATTTATGTGGGAAGCGTGGATCAGAAATATTTGAGTTATTGAGATCTCTGACTTTTGATTGCAGATTAAAAGTCCAGACTGTATCTTGACAAATCTGAGCATTGAGACTTTACTGAAAAATATCTGGAAACTTGAGCAAAACTTTTCATTTGCTCTTCATTTAATTCAGATTTTTCTGTCCTGTGGGTCAGTAAGATCCATGTCTAATTAGGTCATTAGAGTCCTTCTGCCTTCAGCTGGAATATCATCATGTGTCTTTCTATGAATTGTATGATTGTGTAAAAGTATTGCTTAAAACAATGTTACATAAAAGTAGCATTTAACATTTCCTTAAAAACAGATTATTAGTTCTCCCCTGCAAATATTTATTTGCATAATAAAATAATATTATATATTACAATTAAATATTCACTTATATTAAATATTTATTTAATTTTATAATATTTCAATATAATATTAATTCAATAATTGGGTAATAACTGTAACACTGGGATATTTGTTATGTAATTCTATAATATTAACCAACTTTATTTCAAAGTCAAAATATCTTTGATTTATTAATTTCCAAGGTGAGATATTAATTATAAAGTTATTTTGTTTCCCTGATTGTTGCACTATGGACAATGTCAACTGGATGATGTTGTTTTTTACACATTTTAAACACTTTTACACTCAAAAAACGTTCCATGGCACTACATTGGTGCCACGATAACACTTAAATTTAAAATTTTTATTATTGTATATTGTATAATATTAACCAACTTCATTTAAAATAATAGCTCACTTCCAAGTAATAATTTTATTGATTTATTTATGTGGGAATGACACTTATTTTTATTGTCAAAGATGAGTTATTTTCTCCAAGTGCTCCATAATATTATTAATTTTAAACCGGAAGAATCTACTCTTAAATTGTCGTATTACATTTGCTTCAGTTTCCAGTGAAGTCATTATGTTTCCTTCATGAAAGATCTGTGCCTTCATGTTTCCTTATTGAATAAACACTGATTCCAGAAAGATATCAGGTATCATAATTATGATCATAATGCATTATAATGAAGAATGTGGCTTCTTACTTCAGCAGAAGTGAAGGCCTGTGTTGTGAGTGACTGAAGTCATGGCTTACTGGATCCAGCTTCGTTGGAGAATCTGGTTGTTGGTTCCACTGGCTCTGGATCATCTCGCTCTTGCTGAAGATCTGAAGCCCACCAGATGGCCTCTTTACCCTCAGAAGCCTGTGGTTCTGGTCTGGAACGCCCCAACAGAAGACTGCAGTCTTCGACACAACGTCCACTTCCAGCTCGATCAATTTCAGATTGTGGCCTCTCTGAGCAAAGGCTTCACCAAGCAGAACCTCACCATGTTCTACAAAGACCGCCTGGGCCTTTATCCGCACTTTCAGGATGGTGTGGCCATCAATGGTGGGCTACCACAGATTGCCAGCCTCACGCACCACACAGAGAAGATACCGGAGGGGATCGCGAAGTACATTCATGACCCGTCGGCGCGAGGCCTGGCTGTGATCGACTGGGAGGAATGGCATCCAATTTGGATACGGAATTCGGATGCCAAAGACATTTACAAGAGCCAGTCGCGGCGCTTAGTGGCCCAGAAAAACCCGAGCTGGACTTCAACCCAGATTAACAAAGTAGCTCAGCAGGAGTTCGAGATGTCCAGCCGTAAATTCATGCTAGAGACGTTGCGGCTGGCCAAAAGCTTGCGTCCCAACCAGCTTTGGGGCTTCTACCTCTTTCCTGACTGCTACAACCATGACTACCGCAACAGTCTGGAGAACTACACGGGACGCTGCCCGGATGTGGAGGTGGCCAGGAACGACCAGCTGAAATGGCTGTGGACTGAAAGCACGGCCCTGTTTCCATCCGTATATATGAGGTCTGTGTTGCGTTCGACATCCTCCGGTCGCCAGTTTGTCCGAAACCGGGTGAAGGAGGGAATGAGATTGGCATCGGTGGGAGAGGGATTGGCACGTCCTGTTTTTGTCTACAGCCGCCCTACGTATGACGATGACCTGGAACTGCTGACAGAGGTGAGTTTGTAGAAATGTGCTTGTTGCAGTGACAAAAACCAAAATTTCAGCTTATTGGCCCTTTGCTATTACTATGTGTATTTTTTTAATTACTCTTTAAAGAGCTTTATGCTGTGGCCTTTAACAATCTGAATCAATTTGCAAATGAACTAATATTAAATTAGTAATTTTACATTTATAAATACATTTATTTAACTAAATGTATTACTTTTACAATTATTATTATTAATTTAAAACATATAGATATTATTACATTTAAAATATGTACATTTAATATTTACATTTATTTAAATGTAGGCAGCTCTATTTTTGTTCTTCTGTGGGAATAACATTTTACCACAGTTTTGGATAATTTCTGTGAAATTACATTTAAAACTATCCAAAGACACAGATTCTACATAGATGCAGGCACTCTATGTAGTTGGTTAATATTATACAATTATACAATAATAAAAAATGTAAATTTAAGTGTTATCGTGGCACCAATGTAGTGCCATGGAACGTTTTTTGATTGTAAAAGTGTTTAAAATGCGTAAAAACCAACATCTTCCAGTTGACATTCTCCATAGTGCAACAATCAGGGAAACAAAATAACTTTATAATGAACATCTCACCTTTGACATTAATAAATCAAAGATATTTTAACTTTGAAATAAAGTTGGTTAATATTATATAATTACATAACAAATATCCCAGTGTTACAGTTATTACCCAATTAATGAATTAATATTATATTTAAATATTATAAAATTAAATAAATATTTAATATAAGTGAATTTTTAATTGTAATATATAATATTATTTTATTATGCAAATAAATATTTGCAGGGAGAACTAATAATCTGTTTTTAAGGAAATGTTAAATGCTACTTTTATGTAACATTGTTTTAAGCAATACTTTTACACAATCATACAATTCATAGAAAGACACATGATGATATTCCAGCTGAAGGCAGAAGGACTCTAATGACCTAATTAGACATGGATCTTACTGACCCACAGGACAGAAAAATCGGAATTAAATGAAGAGCAAATGCAAAGTTTTGCTCAAGTCTCCAGATTTTTTTCAGTAAAGTCTCAATGCTCAGATTTGTCAAGATACAGTCTGGACTTTTAATCTGCAATCAAAAGTCAGAGATCTCAATAACTCAAATATTTCTCTTCTAAGAACAAATTTTCTGATCCACACTTCACACATAAATCCTAAAATTTGTTGACATTGACACATTTAATGTCTATTTCAAATTTTTCTACTGAACTGTATTATGATGTTTAAATAAAACGTAACTGAGAATTAAAGATCAAGCAATAAAATGTAGCACCATGATACTGAAATTCATATATAACGGTATTTACATGCTACTTCAAAGAGCATCCTGGTCGTCCCATAGTACATTTACCAATGTGAGCGTAAAATGTGTTTAAAAAAATTAAAATCCAACATCAGCCTGTTCACATCACTCACAGACAACAAAACAACCGATTTGCATGGAATCAACTCACCTTTGACATTAAAAACAATCATTCCCAGATAAATAACTCCATCCTGTCATTGCGATGTAAATCATTGCTGTTACCACGTCGCTTGTTGCCTCCTACAGAGAGACTTTCGCGAGCAAAAGCTTGTCTGAGTGTTGTGGATGGCAACGGTTGCTAAGGTAGCAGAGCCTTGTAGCATTTGTAAGGCAGGGCTTAGCAAATAGATAATCAAATTATGTAAATTGCTCCATATGACCCGTAGCTAAACTTTGACATGTAACAGAATTTGTGGAAATTAAGTGAAGTGAAGTGACATACAGCCAAGTATGATGACCCATACTCAGAATTCGTGCTCTGCATTTAACCCATCCAAAGTGCACACACACAGCAGTGAACACACACACACCGTGAACACACACCCGGAGCAGTGGGCAGCCATTTATGCTGCGGCGCCCGGGGAGCAGTTGGGGGTTCAGTGCCTTGCTCAAGGGCACCTCAGTCGTGGTATTGCCTTCCCGAGACTTGAACCCACAACCTTAGGGTTAGGAGTCAAACTCTCTAACCACTAGGCCACGACTTCCCCTCCAGCAAGGTTGACCTTTAAGGATGAAATATTTAATTCAACTGCCAGTGACTCTCCAGTCTGTTTGTTCAGAGGCCAGAGATCTAAACATCTTTAGCTTTTAATGCCCAGCCAATAAAACAAACAAAAAACATATTTAAGATTTTAAAGTTATAGGACTAAAAGGTGAACTCACTGCATTCTTTCTTTTTTTTTTTAAATACTTTCTTCTGTCCCAGATATACCTATATGATTCATCCAGTGATTCTGCGGTGCATTCATAACATTATTCAACCATCCTGATCGGCTCTGCAATTTTAGTGAAGATTAAAGCGAGTGTATTGTGTATATGGTCTTTGTGTGGTTTATCACAAAACTTTTCCTGCATAACAATCATATCTGCTCTTTATCTCTGTTTGTGTGTGTGCAGGAGAACAGGAAGGGTGCTGGTCACACTTTTCAGTGCCACCACCCACCACACCACACCAGCTGATTTCCTACTTTATTTCCACTTTAAGTTGCTGTTACAAAACTGTCCCCATTCAATATTTGTGACCTCAACATAGCTTTCAAAATGAGCTAATTTACTCTTATTTGTAAAAAAAAAAAAAAAAATCAAGAACCAATCACTGATTCCTTTATTTGTGTCTGTGCAGATGGATTTGGTGTCCACCATTGGAGAAAGTGTGGCTCTGGGTGCAGCTGGTATCATTCTCAGGGGTGATGCTGCTTATGCCAGCAGCAATGTAAGCACTCACACACCACATTATATCAACTTAGCAACTTAGCTTTACTTGATTATCCATACATCATTTTCTATAAAAATCATGTTAACATGTAAGTATCAAATATGATCATCAGGCATTTGCTGAAAGTTTATTTGTTCATCTCTTAATCATTGTATTGCACTGCAATATATGTTTTAAAACCACAGAGCTTTGATCATAAAACTGAGCATTTAAATATCATCTTACTAAGACATATTTTTGGGAGATATTAAGTGACAGCTTATATTTACATGCATTTTATGTAAGTATCTGCTATACTGTTATACAATCTCAACAGTTAACTTTACAAGCTATCAAAACTTCATCTGAGTTTTTGACCCTATCAATAAAGTCTGAAAAAATGTTGTTCCATTTTATAACAACAAAAACTTTTTTTGACTATTATTTCATGTCAGGCATTTTAAAAACACCTGAAAACCTTAGCAACTACATAGTAACATACTAAAGTGCCTAAAACACCATAACAACTGCATAGTAACACACTAAAATAGCTACAACATCTTAGCAATGCCCTGGAAACCACCAACAACACCATAGAAACTTCATCACAACACACTTATATGTCCACAACACCCTAACAACTGCATAGCAACTCACTAAAATGGCTACAACATCTTAGCAACGCCCTGGAAACCACCCACAACACCCTAGCAACTTCATCACAACACACTAACATGTCTACAACACCCTAGCAACTGCAAAGCAACACACTAAAATGCCTACAACACCCTAGAAACTGCATAGTAACACACTAAAATGCCTGCAATATGTTAGCAATACCCTGGCAACCACCTAAAACACCCTAGCAACTACATAGCAACACAATAAAGTGCTTACAACACCCTAGCAACAGCCTGCCATCCACTTCCAATTTCTTGAAAAAAATTTAAACTCTAGTTTTTACTTGATGTAATTTTCTTCTCTTTATCTGTTTATCTATCATTCAGGACACTTGTTCCAATTTAAACCAGTACTTGCAGGGTCCACTGGGCCGTTACCTCCTCAACGTTTCCACGGCAGCTGAGCAGTGCAGTCGCTTCGTGTGCAGCTCCCACGGCCGCTGTCTGCGCAGACATCCGGACACAGACACGTATCTCCATCTTGACCCGCAGACGCACACGATAGTAGGCCAGGGCAGTGAACTGAGCGTGAAGGGAGATGTGAGTGTGGAAGAGCAGCAGCGGATGAGCAAAGACTTCCAGTGCCAGTGTTTTAGTGGGTATCAGGGTGAGAGATGTGACCTCGAGGACCCTCTTCAGCAGCGAGGAGACGGACATGCACTGAAAGCATTATGGATTTACCTTCTCACTCCATTGCTGCTGCATTTACTGACCTGAGCACAAGCCATAGACACTTTAACTCATTTTCTCGCGTATGAAATGTTTGGCTGGTCAGTGCGCTCCAAATGCTGTTGTGAAAAGGTCCTTTGCTTTCATGAAGTCATGTGGATGACCTTGAAATTGAAATTTATATGTATAAACACAGGAAACTCGGAGTTCCTTGGAGTTTAAATAAGCACTTTTGTTTGTTGTCACATGTTACTCTCACAACATTCGAGCCAGATATTGTGCAACAGGAAAATCTAATGAAACATTATGACTAACTGATGAGTGGATTCCTTCAGAAGTCTTGACTTGAGTCACTGTTAAAACTATTTGAATTGGTGGACATTTGGTTTTAAGTGGCCTTGGTTTGAGTGTAGATTTGAGATGACACTATAAAGATGTAGGCTGCAAGCGTCAAATGTAGTTAAAGGGTTAGTACACCCAAAAATGAAAATTATGTCATTAATGACTCACCCTCATGTTGTTCCAAACCCGTAAGACCTCCGTTCATCTTCAGAACACAGTTTAAGATATTTTAGATTTAGTCCGAGAGCTTTCTGACCCTCCATTGAAAATGTATGTACGGTATACTGTCCACGTCCAGAAAGGTAATAAAAACCCAATAACAAAGAAAACACGTCAGCAGCATCGTACGTCAGCAGCGTCGTACGTCAGCGGCGTCACTGCAGTGCTGTGAACACACTCACAACAGACCCAGAAGAGAAGACAATGCTGAATAAAGTAGTATTTTTTGTTATTTTTGGACCAAAATGTATTTTTGATGCTTCAACAAATTCTAACTGACCCTCTGATGTCACATGGACTACTTTGATGATGTTTTTATGACCTTTCTGGACGTGGACAGTATACCGTACATACATTTTCAATTGAGGGTCAGAAAGCTCTCGGACTAAATCTAAAATATCTTATACTGTGTTCCGAAGATGAACGGAGGTCTTACGGGTTTGGAACGACATGAGGGTGAGTCATTAATGACATCATTTTAATTTTTGGGTGAACTAACCCTTTAAGCAAATACACATGTGATTTGAATAGATGGAACTAGATGAATATCGATGTTTTTATCAGCTGTTTGTACTCTCATTCTGACGGCACCCATTCACTGCAGAGGATCCACTGGTGAGCAAGCGATGAAATGCTAAATTTCTCCAAATCTGTTCCAGTGAAGAAACAAACACTTCTTGGATGGCCTGAGGGAGAGCACATTTTCAGCAAATTTTCATTTTAAGGTGAACTGTTTCTTTAAGATGAGACTTCTAGAGCTGGAAATGTGGATGCGTGTCCTGCAGTGCTGGCTGACCTGAGTTTGAATCTGGCTCATGTGTCATTTCCTGATCAGAACCCTTTTCCCCATCCTTTCCTGTTCTATTAAGGCAAAACCCCCTAAAAATAACAAAAGAAGATGCCACTAAAGAACAGACAGTTATTTATACCCTGTTATTTAAAAGTATTTTGTAACTTTTGACTATACCTTCTATTTATTTTGATTGTTTCTTGGACCAATGTAACTGTTGCCAAATCAGCATATACAGTACAGGTCAAAAGTTTGGAAACATTACTATTTTTAATGTTTTTGAAAGAAGTTTCTTCTGCTCATCAAGCCTGCATTTATTTGATCAAAAATACAGACAAAAAATGTAATATTGTGATATATTATTACAATTTAAAATAATTGTTTTTAAATTTATTATACTTTAAATGATCATTTATTTCTGTGATGCAAAGCTGAATTTTTAGGATCATTATCACATGATCCTTTAGAAGATCATTCTAATATGATGATTCATTATCAAAGTTGGAAACAGTTCTGCTGCTTAATATTTTTTCAGAACATGTGATACTTTTTTAGGATACTTTGATGAATAGAAAGTAAAAAAAAATAAAAAAAATTAAAAAAATATTTTGTAATAACAATATACACTACTGGTCAGTAATTTGGGGTCAGTACTTTTTTTTCTTTCTTTTTTTTAAATAAAATCAATACTTTTATTCAGCAAGGATGTGTTAAATTGATAAAAAGTGATAGTAAAGAAAATATATTATTAGAATATATATTATTAGATTTTTTTTTTTTTTTTGAATAAATGCAGTTCTTTTTAACCTTTTATTCATCAAATATATTAGACAGCAGAACTGTTTCCAACACTCATAATAAATCAGAATATTAGAATGATTTCTAAATGATCATGTGATAGACTGGATGTTACATGTGACACTGAAGGCTGGAGTAATGATGCTGAAAATTCAGCTTTGCATCACAGGAATAAATTATTTTTTTTTAAAAGTATATTCAAATAGAAAACTATTATTTTAAGTTGTAATAATATTTCACAATATTACTGTTTTTTCTGTATTTTTGATCAAATAAATGCAGGCTTGATGAGCAGAAGAAACTTCTTTCAAAAACATTAAAAATAGTAATGTTTCCAAACTTTTGACCTGTACTGTATTTTTATGCACATTTTTTGCTTCGTTCAGCGTCTCTGTCAATGTTGTAACAGTAGTTGTTATGGTTATGAGAGTTATGTGACAGCGCTTGTATTCATATGTGAAAAAAGCACTGGACCGTGAGAGAAGCATTTGCATTACGTCTCTAAATTGCGAGCACAATTGTAACATTATTGTGAATTAGATTTTCTGAAATTGTGATGCACAAAGAAATCATTTTTATATTTGATCAAAATGATTTCTGTGTTTGATTAAAAAAAATTATTGGTAACCTTGTGTGTTCATTTTAAAAAGTGTTCATTTCTTTTCACATTTGTTGCCTCAAATTTATTATTTTGTCCAGTAACCATTCAGTGTTTCTCAGTTAGTGGAAGTTCTTTGAGGAAATAAGAACTAACTAAAGAAGGAAACGTATGAGACTACAAACCTCGGATCTGCTCAGCAAAAGGACCAGCCCTAATTACAGGGTTTACAAACCAAGAAGTTATATTTGTTGTTTTGAGCTCTGTGAGCTTTTACTCCAAATAGAATCGGAAGCAATGTGAAACGGTGTGTTTGTTAATCTTTAACAACTCTATAAATGACTTCAGTTGCTTTGCAAGCTGCTGCAGTGTTTAATAGTGTTACCCACAAATCTAACTTTCAGTTCCTCGTTTGTTAATTTTAGTCTTTGCATGTATAAAGGATGTTTTCTAACTATAAAGAGATTTTGAAATTGCTTCCTTGTTTTCGAGAATTTAAGTCATGATCTTGAAATGTTGTTACCCACATGACCATAAATGGAATGGAAAGAACATTTTTCTTTAAAACAATGACATTTAGAGCAGTTTAAAAAAAAAAAAAAGTACTATAGTACAGTAATGATATAAGAACATAATAATGAGATAATTACCATGACACTAAATTATTACCATATTGATGTGGCAGTGCATTTACAATGATATTTCAAACAATATAACCAAACATATAAAAATATGATATTGCTGTGGTCTTTTTTTAAAGGGAGTTTTAAAGCGAGCATTTTGTTGAATCTATTTCTATAAAGACATTAAAATTGAATAAGTAACATATTAATAACATATTTAAAGAAAAAATGATATATTAAACTCCACGAACGTTCATGCGTCCTGTGCAAACGTCCCTACGTTCCTCTTTAGACTCCGCCCCCTCTTTCCATTGGTTAAGACAGGAGACGTTCTGCTTCTGCTTTTAACAGGAGAGGGTCACGAGTGAAGCTGAAAGCATTTATTTCGTGAGTGATTCGAAAAGATTTACTGGATCAGTAAGTACGATTTATGTTCAGATTATATGAACGCGTGTATTTCATCACATAAACGGCGTGAGTTGTGTCTACATTCTCGGTGTCTGTCGGTTTTCTTGCATAAAGTCACAGTTCCTCTTTTAAGCCCATCCGAAATATAAAGAACTAAATTTATTTCACGATGATTCTTCTAATAATAATAAACATCTAAACTTTTCATGTCAGACCTTGACAGTGTAATGAGTCTATCTAACTGCAAGTTTTGTGTAAAATTACCATGGTGTCCAACACAAACATACAAGTACCATGGTAATACGATGTTATTTTTTTTTTATTTATTTTTTTTGCATGACATGTTGCTGTGGTACACTGCACTTACAAAAAAGGTACTGATAGTACTTTGAAATATGCATTGGTACAACAATTCATGTAAAAGTGTACTTTTTGGTACTTCTGGTTTTATTATGATACTTTGTATCACGACATTATCTTTACTGTATAATAGTATCAACACAGATTCAATATTCATATATCATGACATTAATATGATACTCTAAGGATAGTGTAAAAACGGCATCATTATAGTGTCCAAAACACCATGGTATTACCATAGTAACATGCCCAAAATGTTAGTAATGTTAAATAATAATGTTAATAATTTTCCCAGTGAAATGAAAAATCATGTAGATTATAAAGTCACGTTTCAAGGTCTGCACGCCACACACGCACTTAATGTAGTGTTTCCAGAAGTGGATGATTATTATGGATAATGAGTTGTTCAGGATAAAGTATACCTTTGTTCAAAAAAAAATTGCCTCTCATCATTGAAATTACCTTTTGAAATTAGACTGTAGCTCCTCGGCTTCATTTCCATTTAAATTGCCTCGGCTCATGTGACATCAGATGTGGAGCTGGATGCCTAACGCACTGCGTTCCCATCATTGCAGGTCCAACGTGTCACCTTTTCCAGGGATGGACAGGCTTGGACGTGGGACGTGTTCTCTGGTGGTGTTTGCCATCTGTTTTGTGTCTGTTCTGGGCCGTCCATCCTCCCTTCTCACCAATCTCCCGTTTTTTACCGTATGGAACGCGCCAACGGAGCGCTGCGAGTCTCGATTTGGGGTCAGACTGGACTTGAGTGTCTTCGACATCGTGCTCAACAGCAACCAGTCCTTCATGGGTGACAACATCACTATCTTCTACTCGGATAAGTTAGGTGAGTATCCTTACTATGGTAGTGGTCGTGAACCAGTGTATGGAGGTGTTCCTCAAAATGCCAGCCTGAAACAGCACCTCCTAAAGGCCGACGACGACTTGAGGACTGACATCCCAGATCTGGGATTTCACGGGCTTGCTGTCATCGACTGGGAAAAGTGGAGGCCGCTGTGGGAACGGAACTGGGATGCTAAAGAAATCTACTGGAATGGCTCCAGGGCTTTAGTGAAAGCCAAACATCCTACTTGGAAGCCGAAGCAGATCGAAGATGAAGCTGTGAGGGAATTTGAGAATGCTTCACGGGCCTTTATGGAGGAGACGTTAAAACTGGGGCGTAGAGAGCGTCCTGGAGGGCTGTGGGGGTTTTATGGCTTCCCCTGCTGCTATAATTATCAGTACAAGAAGAACGAGACGTACACAGGTGAGTGTCCTGCTCTGGAGATGAAGAGGAATGATAAACTGACCTGGCTGTGGAACATCAGCTCAGCCCTGTACCCTGATATCTATCTGGACCTCGGGCTGCGGGGCCACGGTCGGGATATCTTGCTGTACAGCCGGCATCGGATCCTGGAGGCCATGAGGGTGAGGGAACAGACCACCCATCGGCCTCCATCTGTCTTCCCCTACGCCAGGATCGCCTACACATACTCCATGGAGTTTCTCTCACAGGTCAGCACTGTTCTCTTTATTAGGGCCAGAGCACCGATGGTGTGAGGAGCCTATTGGAGTTGCTTCATTTATTAATATTACTTTTTTTTTTTAAATCTGTTTAGTCAGGGTAGCCAAGGTTATTATCATAGTTAACTAAATATGAAACTGAAATTAAAATTAAAACTATTAAAAAACATTTTTGTTCCTTGACATAAAATAAAATAAAATTTAACTTTTAATTTAACTGGTTTCCAAGTCAACATTTCTCACTCTAATTTAGTTTAAATGTACTAAAATAACTAAAACTTAAAATTAAATATATATATATATATATATATATATATATATATATATATATATATATATATATATATATATACATATTAAAAATTACATATCTATGTATATATGTATATATGTATGTATGTATGTATATTATATATATATATATATATATATATATATATATATATATATATATATATATATATATATATATATATATGTATGTATGTGTGTATATGTATGTATATGTATGTATAAACAGAAACTACTAAAAATGTAAAAAAATTTTAAAACATCATATATGAAATATAAGAGAATATATATAAATAAAAACTTAATCAACATTTTTAAAGACTATAATAGTGTCTCAATAATGCTAAAATAACCTGACTAAGGTCTATACATATTTTGATATTCAAGTGATTATTGTCATGTTTATTTATTATGATCTGACTGGCAATAAAAAAGGCTCGTTTACATCAAGACCGATAACTATAACTATAACTATAACTATATTGGCGCAACCCAAACAATACCATTCTGTTTATTAGAAGCATATGTGCAGTTTAGTCACATGCTGCTTTAAATGTTTACGCTTTTTAAACTCTGGATTCTGATTGGCTGTCAATGTTTTTATTGTTCATCAACTGGAAAAAAAAATGTTCCCGGAGAGATTCCAAAAATATCTATGAATCATATAATTGAAGAAAAATGGTTCATGTGTCGCTGGTTTGTGTTTTCAGGAGGACTTGGTGCACACCATCGGTGAGAGCATGGCTCTAGGAGCTGCTGGTGTCGTGCTGTGGGGAGATGGAAACTACTCCCTAACGAAGGTTGGAGTGCAGTAGATTATTACACAAATGCACTCATACACTTCTGATAATTGTATATTAGATGTTAGTAGAGAGCTGGAGTGCATTATGCATTGACACGTGGTTCTCAGATCTAAAAAATGACTCGTAGGGAAACATCTACTGTATGTGCCAGCACACTAGAATCGTTCCATCAACTCATTCTCATGTGAACACATAAAAGTGGGTGCACAAGCACGTATCCTTTTACTGTACTGGAAAAAAATATGTTTAACTGAAATAATTGTTGGAGTACTAAACTTATTAAAACTGAAATAAGTAAAAATAAACTAAACCAAAACAGAAATAATAGCTAAAAATAAAAGCTAATTCACAATATGAATAAACACTATAAAAGTATATAAATATTATAAAAAAAAGCTGAATGGTTTGCAGTGTTACAGGAGACAGTTATTATTATCAGTAGAATTTATAATGAATTATTTTACAAAGCAGAAGCAGTGTAGAAGACAGACTTTTGCTAAATAATTTATATCTGATAAATATTTAGATATTACAATTGTTTCAGAAATGTATGATTACTAGACATTGGATTTAATAATGATAAAAATTATAATTATTTTTACATTTTTAAATTCATGTCAAGCACTAATTTGCAGCATCCATATACACTCATATATTTTTCAAAACATTAAATGCTTTTGGGAAACTGACTTCCTATGATGTAACATGCTATACTCCAACTAAAGCTATTTTAAATGAGCATTTTGTTTGCTTGTTGTTTTAACCGAATATTAATTGAATGTAAATTGTATTTAAATGAAATCATATAGATTAAATGAAATTAGAATTTAAATATAAATAAATTATTATTTGTATTAAACTAGTGAAATAATTAAAAAGAATGAAAAACTGAAGAGTTGCCATATACCTAAGATACATGCGTTCATCGCTTATACATTTATAAAATTTTAACTTCCACGTATAAATTGTACACATATACTTGAACACAACCAATGCCCATGACCTCTCCTCTCCTCTTTGCAGAATGCCTGTGTAGCGATTCAGGACTACCTGGACGACACACTTGGCCACTACATTGTGAACGTGACGGAGGCGGCGTTTCTGTGCAGCAAGACCGTGTGCTCGTCCAGGGGCCGTTGTATCAGGAGAGACCCGAGCGGCACGGCTTACCTGCATCTGGACCCAGCCGAATGGTCCATCGTTCCCAGAACTAAGCTGCCCGGGCCTGTTACCGGGGGTCCGTCTCATGTAGCTCACAGGAGGTTCAGGACGGTTGAAGGAGAAACAAGTGGATTCGCGGCCAGCTTTAGGTGCCAGTGTTTCCCAGGCTGGGAAGGAGAACAGTGCCAGAAACCAGTACCTGTAGAGCCTTCTACGTGACAGAAATGACTAGAAGACTGTAGCGGTTAAAGCTCAGGGTGGGTCTTCCGAAGCTTGTTGGGTTAATAAATACAAGGAACAACACATTACCATTGTGGACTTGACGTTACAGGGTGACTGTGCCTTTAACAAATGTACTTGAAGTCATTTTAGATAAAGTGTGTGCTAAATGCTAAACACTTTATAAAATATGATGAGTGTTTGTTAAACACACATAAACCCTGAGAATGCAAACTACTTTTGATTTTATTCATTTTAATCAAATGTATTCTTAAACATTAAAAAATCAAATAAATCATTGAAATCTCATGGAATATATGGAATAAACTATTTTGACAAATCGTCTTGCATTAATAGGTCTCCTTTTTTTTCTTGTTTTCTATTATGATTGCATTTTTATATCATTTTCTGCCTAAAAATGGCTTATACAAACAGTTATGCATGCATATTTAAGAATTATTTAATTTACTGTAAAATACTCAAACAGAAAAGCCTGTGAGGCAGAAACAATAGTTTTTTTTGTTTTAGTCAATGGTTATATGCAAAAAAAAAAGTGCCACATCAAAGCAACTTTGTTGCCTTCCACACTGCAAGCATCTTTCAGATCAGCTGTATTTGACACTATCTTTGTAGTGTGAAAGTGACTACAGATGAATAAATGCACGCAAGAAACAAAATCACAATTTAGTATGCAAATAAATGCAAAAAGATAAAACTTTAGCATCCAAATATCATAACAACATCGGTTAGATTTTGAATGTAGAACTTTCGAACAATGTAAATCAAAAGGTCAAAATTAAGTTAAAGGAAATCAAATTGATAAAATCAAAATTAAGTTTTGTGTCTTTTTGTCCAGTGTGTTAGATTTGAGCTCTTGTAAATGCTGGTACTTAACAAAATCAACGTTTAGCTGATATATGTGTTTAAATGTAACAAAATCAACTTTCTAGCATTTGAAATACACAGTCTTTATTTTCTAGGAAAACAAACATCATCTTGCACTCAGACATATGCAAATTTTGTCCGATGAAGCACTCTCTAGATTTAGCATGCCCCGCCCACTAATCTCAACGGAGGCTGGTTGCATAAACTGCTTAGACTAGTTTTACATGTTAGTCATCTAATTTCTTTTCTTCAAGACTGGTCATAACTTTTTTAAGTCAAGTTACATCAAATCATAGTTCAGGGTTTAAAAAAACAATAATGAGGTCTTTGATATATGTTGCCCAAACTTGTTATTCCAGTAAGAAATACATCTGCTAAAGGAAAAAAAAAAAATTAACTGCAGAAAACTGTGAGGAATAATACAAAATTTGAGGAAAGTCAACACAGTGCAGCCTTATGAAGGTAAGCTGACGGTTTCGTTGGACATTTGCTGTTCACCAGGGCCACTAGATGACAGCAGAAGCACACTGTCAAGTGTATCCTACTGAGATGACTGGGGACATCCAGTTCAAAACCTTTTGTGTAATATGAAGATCACCAAACATGAAAGACTTGTTTAATACTAATTGCTTGGGCTAGAAAAACTCAGGTAACTGAATTATGAATCATGATTGCTTTGTTCAAATGTGGGTGTGTTTGTTTGCTAAGGTGTTTAGCTTGGTTGTTGACATGTTGCTATGCTGTTGCTAGAGTGTTCTAGCTGTTTTTGGCCTAATGTTGGTCTTTAGTTTTGTTTAATACTTCGATTGCTCATACGGTTGATAATTCCACTGAAATAATGAAAATCCATTCCAATATTTTAGACGTTATTAAGCAGATTAGATAGGTATATTTCTCTTACAAAAAAAAAAAAAAAAAGTATTGGATATCATGGTAAAGTGATTTTCTTGGATGGTAAAACATGGTACCCCAAAGTACTACCATAGTACATGTCCAAAATACTGGTACTACCATAGTATTTTACTTTTTTTGTAAGTGTTGTGAACAGACTTGGACTTAGAGAGTGAAAAGAAAAGAAAATCATTGCCATCATAAATGTAATCATTATTGCATTTTTTATTTTATTTTTCTGGGTGAAAATGGAAATAATTTTAAGCTGTTTGGGTTTCACCTTTGTAGGGGTCAGAGACACCTAGCACACTACCAAGGGGGTATTTTCCATTTGAAATAGGATGCATAAGATGAATCCAATCAGCAATTTGAACAAAATAATTGAATTATTTAGAATTTGGGGTCCAAATCTCAGGAAATTGGATGTAACAAGGATATAAGTAAATGTAAAAGTTGATTCAGTGATAAGAAAAAAATCCACAAGTTGACCAACCAATAATATATATCTTCTCAAAAAAGCATTTTTATGGCATTTTTGATGTTTCATATTTGGTACAAAGAGATGTCCAAAACTGCACTATAAAAAAGAAAATACTATTTAACTCTTTCTGCTTCAAAATATATTAAAAAAAATCACATTTAATTCAATGTGTTATTTATAATTTCATTGTAAAAATTGTGAAATTTACTAGCAGTTTCTGAGTGAAAATTGTTTCAAAATTTCAAACTAAACCGTACACCAATTTCAGTGTGCAGTTAATAATTATAAAATTTGTAGTTGGCTAATTGTTTGGAAATCCTAAAAAAACAGGCTGCATTAAGGTTTATCTGAATCTAAGCTAATGAACATTTATAATCAAATCATCCATTGCAACCCATCCATAGACAATATACATTTTTATAACTACCAAATCCAAATGTCCTTTTCGTGGTTGATTGCCAGTAAAAATCACATTAGACAAAACCTACAAAAATGGCTGGATCACTGATTAAGAGAAGAGAAACTTTACATGTGGGTCATTCTGGTCTGTGGCGGCGGTGAGAGAATTACCCGCGCTCATGAGATAAGGTAAACAAAGGCCGTTAAATTTAGGCTTACTTCCATTCCCCCAGAACTGATTGCATTGACCCAAAGTCACACATTTAGACAGATAAGCAGCCGCAGTGGATGATAATAGACGTCCCTTTGCAACTTTTGTTTTTTATCGGTCTCCAACCTGGAACAGCGTTCCCTTAAGACAGCTTGCCACAGTTTGAGAGACAGCGAGTGCATGTGTCCAACATCTGAAAAATGCTGCTTTTACAAAGATAGTAACATTATGTCTTCCAAGATCTCTTCATCTAGTCGGTTTTTATCAGTCATATAATTTCAAAATGTATCAAATAGACCACCAACAATAATTTATAAAAGCTGAGCAGCAAATCAGCATTGAATGGTTTCTGAAGGATCATGTGACACTGAAGACTGGAGTAATGATGCTGAAAATACAGCTTTACATCACAGGAATAAATAACATTTAAAAATGTATTCAAATTTAAAATGGTTATTTTTAATATTGCTGTTTTTAATTATATTTTTAATAAAATAAATGCACGCTTGATGAGAAGAGACTTCTTTAAAAAACATGAAAATATCTTAAAAACATTAAAAAAAAATCAGCAATCCTGTGCATGTAGTTTAGTGTTTAATGGAAAGATTAAAAATGGCGTTTTGAAAACAATGATTACCTTTTAGAGTTCAACAGCATTACAAATCTGTAGGTTTCAGATAACCATCTAGACACGCAGCTCTGTTTTTCTGCTTCTGTTCCTCTCATCTATTTTCTTTGGTGTCGTGACCTGAGTCGCGTCCTTGGTCATGCTTTCCATTCCCCTGCTGTTTGGTGGTCTGGCAAGCGCCAGCGCATCTCTCTCACTCACCACTTTTTAATAAGCGCTTCGTCACGCACGGCCTCTGTCCTTCAGAAAGAGTGGGCACACGGATCACATGTGAGAGGACTTCAGGGCTGCCCGGTTGCTTTGCTTTGTGAGATTTGGAGTTGTAGACCTTTTGGAGATAGTTTAAACTAAAGAGAAAATAGTCTTGGGATAATGTGTTTGCATGACATTTAATGTTTGTACTTCTCCTCAGTGCTCCATTATGTTAAGACATTCAATAAACAGGTTTGATGCTGTTGATTCCAGTGTATCTTGTAAATGAATAGTGAATAATGACTTGAATTTCAGCCAGTTCCTCACACTGAGTTATAGCATGGCTTCAGAAGACTTGGTTTATACGCTTCAATTTAGGCCTAAATTAAAGATTTATGTATTTGAATTGCATGTACAATTTCCATCCATTTGGATTACACAGTTTTAAAATAAGGTAATAAAAACTTAGTAATGCATATTTGTCAGTCATACCTAAGTGAAATGAGTAAGAAACTGCCTCATGGCATAGTTTATTATTTATAATTTGCAACTATTGGATATTGTTTAAACAGCCTAATCATATTTTCAAATGCATTTGTTAAAATGCTCAAATTTATGCTTAGAATCAGCATAAATTTTTCATTGTGAAAACATTTTACATTTATTCAGTTGAAAAGTATGAACATTAAAATATGGCTTGTCATGGAACAAGCAATACTCAGTTCGATAATTGTATAATATTGAAAGAAAGCACTATTACAGAAATCTGATCTGTTTTTACCCGTTTCATTATGTATGACTGGCAAATATGCATCACGTTAAGTTTAGATGCAATTTAAATCCATAAATCTTAAATTTAGGCCTGCGTAATTTTGAATGATATAGCATACTAGTCAAGTTAAGTCATGTGGATTTATGCTGCTTATTTTAAATTTTTGGAGCATTTACGTAAAAAAAATAAATAAATAAAATGTCAGAAGCAAATTTACATTGGTCAGAATTACTTTTTTGCTGTAAATGTTGACTGAATTTGTGTTCTGTTGAAGAAAATTAGCTATAAATATTGCCAGAAGTTACTATTTATTTTCCAGAAATAGGCAGTGGATGTCATATACAAAAAAAAAAACAATCATCTGAGATTCATAAGCACCATTTACAGAACTAAAGTGCATCATCTGAGCTTTTAGTTGTTAAAACTTTCCTTTCTTTGTCAGAGAAGAAAATATGAAATTACCCCACGGATTTGTATTTTTTTCCCCCAAACAAAAGGTAAACATTCATCCTGTTATGAATTGTTTCACAGGAGAATAAGTTTGTGACAGATTTTGGGATTTTATGCAAACACTTTTTTTTTTTTTAGATACAATAATCATGCAGCTTAATTTTCAGAGATACATATATTTCTTTTAAAATGGGATTGAACTGATGTGAAAGTTTTGTATGTAATCACTCGAAACTACAGTTCCTTAGAACTCAAAACAGTATAAAACTTTCCCAGTTCTTCCCTGTATCCTTAAATGCACACAATGAAGGTCCAAAAGAATTTAAAGCCTTTGTCAGATTTGATATCATCAAACTTTAGCATATATGTCAACCAATAAAAGATGAAAAACAGGTATTGCAGTCAAATATACAATTTGCACATTACAGCCATTTATAATTTAATATGCGGGCACATGCCAGCATAATAAGCAATTTGCCCCCTCAGCCAAATTTATTAGCATTTCATTTGTAAAACTTCTTCTGTTTTTATAAATAATTCAAATAAGATTTCTGCTGGGCATTCCCATAATCCAGATTTGTTTTTTTGTTTGTTTTATCTTTCAGCATTTACTCACTACCCGTTTTGAATAAACATGTCTCTTTCTCTATGTTAATCTGGCTAATAAATTGGATAGCGCAGGAGCAATGTGTTTGCTATCGGTGCTCTGTCACTTCACTGCCCATCGGGCCGCCTCGTGGCAGAATTGGACTGACACCGTGGTCACTTTTTTGAAGGTGTGTGTTGATTGCTCTCGCAAAAATGGCAACCACACATTTTTTTGTGTGTATGTGTGAAGGATTTCTGTTTATCTGCAAGGAGGAGAAAGACTCTCTAATCAACCTTCGGGGAGTTTCTGTCGTCACAGGCATTGGTTATGTGGTGTGTGTAGCCTGGTATTTAACCCACACCGCCTCTGTATTTACAGGTTTTGGGGATGGTATATCAGTTTTCATCTTAGTCATTCATACATTTGGTTTCTATGCTTATTTATGAAGTGCTCGAGTAATAATAGCATGCAGTTTGGGGTCAGTTTTATTGCTCGTTGACAATAGTTATGTTTGGAATGGGATTTGCATATTGATTACAGCATACTACTCATAGCTATACTATATCTTTTCAAACAGTTGACCATACTGCAATGCATATTTAATTCAGCGTCCAACAATCATAGCAAGTAAATACATAACAATTGTTAAAAAAATTAAAAAAAATATAAAATGATATATGTGTATGTTTGAATATGTTTATGTATATGTTTGAAAAGATTATCACTGCATACTGCATATTGTTTCACAAACTATATTTTTAAGAAATTCAGTGGTGTCTAATTAAAGCAGGCAAATGCATAATTTATAGTTTTCAAAAACAAAATAATAAATCAATTAAACAGGTGTGTGTATGCAAGAAAAAGTAAGTATATATAATATAATATAATATAATATAATATAATTTGTATTTATATTTTTATTTGCATAAAGCATGTTGCAAATTGCGTATCCTTTGGATTTGTGTTTAATATACATTTATATAAATGATATAATATATAATACCTTAATTATAAATATGAATTATGTTTAATTAAATAATACAATAGCTATTTTAATAAAACTATGAATACATTTAGCAAATACATTTATTTGCATAAAGCATGTTGCAAATTGCATATCCTTTGGATTTGTATTTAATATATATTTATATAAATTATATAATATATCATACTTTAATTATAATTATGAATTATGTTTAATTAAATAATACAATAGTAATTTTAACAAAACTATGAATAAAATCAGCAAATACATTTTTTTTTTGTGTGTGTGTGTGTAAAATGTTACAGTCTGATCAAGTAATGAGAATTTTTAAATTCTTGGTTGCTGTTCTTCTGGTTCAAAATGACCCTTAAAAGGTCAAGCTGAATGCATTGTTTAATGGGATACAGTATTCCATGCAAAAATAGTGTGCGTATTTGGAATAAGAAGCATAATTATAATGTATGAGTGAAAGATAATGGCAATTCACACACTTTACACACCAGTGTGTGTAAGATAAACCTTTCTAGATAAGAGAGAAGCATCTGTGATCATCTTGTGGCACAGGGGTTGAGGTCTGTGGTCTGATAGAATCTGAAGTTCAAACCTAAAGCAGCCTGAACACAAACCACACACGTACAAACAGCAGGACTGGGCCCGATTAGAGCTCTTTCCATTTGCACTTTTTTTCTGCACATCATTTTGTTATCCCAGTTTCAGTCAAATTAGCCTGTACGCTCTTATCACTCACCCCAATGCATTGTGGGTTACTGAGCAAGGCTTTCTTTTAATTAACTTACAGGCCTTAGAAATATGTGCTTTTTATTATTTTGTGGAGCAGTGAATTAACTTTTCTAATGTATCTTTAGGCATTTGAAGCTGTGCTGTATTTTTAATATAATCACGCCTGAACACTATTGGGATACATCTGTTGCCTTATTGTTTTTAGTAGATGATTATTATAAAATAAAAACATTAAGTTCACACATTCTCATTAAAATACTGTTTAATTTAGCAAATTCATTAGGTGCCGCCCTGTGTCTGAACATTAGATATTGAGGTCACTTTGTTTCTTTATCATATCAAGCAAATGGGGAGAAAAAAACAAACAGGGAAAACATTTGGGAATTACAAGCCTATGTATTTATTTATTTTACATCATATTACATCAGACGTTTTATTATATCAGAACATTTTAATTCCCATTTTTGTGTCGCACAGCTCTAAAGTACTGCAAAGAAAGCCAAAAACTGTGATTCAGACTCTTTACTCTCTTCATTCCTTCTCCTATTCTTTCTCCTCACACACAGACATGGCCACACATACACGTACAAAGTGGGCCACTATTATTAAGAATCTAGTAGTTGTTGGTTTCAGCAGAAATGTCAGCGTGCGTTGTAACCTTTACTCGAGCATGTTATCTGCCTCCATGGCAATGCAATGGGAAAATGAAGGACGGAGACAACGCAATGGGATTTGAAAGGTCCCCATCAGCGTCTGGCCCTGAGGCGCTCCCCCCTTCACAGTTCAACAGCGCAGATACATGGCTTTACGCATGCGCACACACACGTGACCCCATGGAGAGAGCTTCAAATGTTGCTATCTGTCTCTGTGCATCTTTATCTGGTTGTCTAGGGCTCAACATACACTGGGGGAAGCGGATAAAGTCGCTAAAACAGCTTTGCTAAACGCATTTGCTTGGTCACTGGTAAGTCTTACTGACGCTGTTTACTGCAGTCCACAAACTCGATAATCAAAAGGTGGACATGCTTACGGTTTGGTCAGCCTGGGATGTATACAGTGTGTAATGTGATTTACACTAGTAAGACATGTGCATCAGCATCCTTGTTGTATAACATTCATATGGACAAAATCAGATTTCAGGCCTCAGTGAAGGCCTGCTTCAGTCATTATAATGGAAGCAATTTAGTGTGTGTGTGTGTGTGTGTGTGTGTGTGTGTATATATATATATATATATACACACACACACACACACAGACACAGTGGTTATAAGAATCACCCCCTTTAAAATAATAAAATTTAGCTTTGCAGCCTGAAATGAAGACAGACACAGTTTTTGTTTTATCCAACTATATGAAAAAATATCCAGATGTCAGAAAAAATGAGTAAATAAAAAAACCACAATCACTGAGTTGGAAAAAGGATCACCCCCTCCTAAAAATGACTTATCACCAATCACCTTCTCAATGGAACACAAAGCCATTTGACTTTCATCTGTGGTCAGCTGTGCTCATTTTGATTTGTTCAGCATGAAAAGAGCTTTCCTGGAGCATTTCGGTCCTTGGAGCAACTGAAGCAAGCAATCAACTATGGGTGGCAAGGCAATGTCAGAAGATCTCCCGGATAAAGTTGTGGACAAGCACATGTCAGGAAATGGATATAAAAAGAAATTCAAAGGCTTTATCAATGCCTAGAAACACAGTGAAGTCTATTATTAAGAAGTGGAAGGTATTTGGTACAACACGGACCCTCCCTGGATCAGGACATCGCTCCAAACTGGATGAAAGAGCAGAAGGAAACGGGTCAGAGAGGCGACCAAAAGGCCTACAGCAACTCTGAGGCAGCTGCAGGAATTTATGACAAAGAGTGGTCATTGTGTGCATGTGACAATATCACAAATCCTCCACAAATGTGGCAGTTCAAATGGCAGCATGGAGCATGATCATCCCTTCCTCTTTACTAGTTTTAACGTGAAATAAACCTGAATGAACATCTCATGCCTCCTGTAACCGCTCAATCAGTGTTTCTACCGCGGAAACACGTCAATAAAACAGCTTGTAAACAAAATGTCACGTAGTATTTCATTTACTTCAGGCAAGTCATCAGAGTGTACAGCTTGTTAGTTCACTAGAGAAATGAAGTCTACATATATATTGGATATCAGACTATATATTATATTTTACTTTAACTGATAGTGATGTCATAATTATTTAATGTATGTTAAAATAAATCTGTTTCAAAATAAATCTGTTATGAAACAAGTTATGATAGCCACTGTGCAGTAAATATATTTCAACAACAAATAGATTTTTTTATTCTTTATTTAGAAAACATTTTTAACAAATAGAAATTTTATAATTTAGAAGTTAATTTTAAAAACTGTATTATGTGCAATTTATTCATATTAATATTAATATATTTTCCATACTATGGAAGTCAATGGCTACCGTAAGCTGTTTGGTTACCAACAATCTTCAAAATATCCTCTTATGTGCTCAAGAGAAGAAAAACTCATACAGGTTTGGAACAACTTGATGGTGAGATCATCAAATGATGACATAATTCTCATTTTTGGGTGAACTATCCCTTTAAGTGATATTCAGAGATTTTATTGAAGTAATATAGTTATTTATTATTGTGATATTTACAAAGTCACTGATTTCTGAGAGTATGGTGAGCTGTTTGGTGATATACCCGTGCTCTATCTTCTTGTTGCCATCTCAGATGTGGTCAACATGTTTTTTTTTTTGTTTTTTTTTTGCCATACTTTGCTTTACCTGCACCCACTGAGCGTCTGTACACACAACATTTCCTCCTTCTCTGCCATTTTTATTTATTCCCAGTGCCAGTCCAGTGACGGTGCCTCCGAGCCTCGCATTATCGGCGGTGGAGTCCGGCTTAATCTGGCAGCCCATCTTTTAATGCCTGTTCATAATTGAGATGGTTTTTCTGAACAGGTGATGTCTGTCAAGCGTGACGAATGGGATCTTTCTCACTCTCGCCGACTCTCTCTCCGCTCTTTTTCCAGCATTATTAAGCGACCTCTGCCATTTTCTTTCAGCAGAAAAAAAAAAGAAAAAAAAAAAAAACTAAATGGGAAATTAATAAAGATGGTGCCTGTCACAGTGAGAGGACTGGTTAATTGGTTGTTTCCACTTTTACTAAAAATAGATGAAGTTTCTTACAGCTATCTCATCAGCATTGCTGTGACCCTGAGTGTGGAGTAAAAAACTGATCCAAGACCAGCAGACTTAGGGAGTTTATGTTGAAAACTGAGTCAGGAAACTTGACATTGGTTGATTAGCATTGCCTTTTGTTTAAACTGGCTGGTTAAGATAGTTGGTGGCTAAGGATGATTAAAAATGCCACATCTCATCTGTCTATTTAAGTTATGCTCAGCTTTCTGCCATTGTGAAGCAACTTAAAATACTACAGGCAGAAACATTGTTTTTTCATGCACCGGTCAATTTTGTGATTTTTATTTATTTATTTTTTGGACTCTTTACTTCCATTTCTTATATAGACTAGTGGAAAGAAAACATCCTAAATACACATTTCAGTTTTCATTTTATTACACTTTATTTGTGTCTGTAGACTTCAATTACAGTATATGTCTTTAAAGCTGTTTTCTCAAAATGAGTTTTCATCTCCACTTTAGCAGCACTACATACACTAGAGTTTAGTGTATGTAGTACTTTAGTTTAATTTAGTTTATAATCTATATTATAAAGGATTTTATACAAGGGTTTGTTCATATATATATATATATATATATATATATATATATATATATATATATATATATAAATAAATAACATTATATAACTTTTATTTTTTTATTTTTTTATTTTGCCATTGACATTATTTTCTGATTTATAGAGTAATAAGAAGCCATATCCAAAATTCTCTCTTTAAAAACCTTTGATTCTAGTATATCAACAAAGTTAAACAAGAATTTGGAACCTGGCTTTATCCAGTGTTCACATAATGCTTTATATGCATATTTAAATGTAATACTTAAAAAATTGTAATACAAAAAAGTTTGCAATTCTTTTTGCAATAAATGTCTTAAGACAGTCTTGCCGAGCAAGTTAGTTAAAGTTGGCATGTTTATGGTTTGTTTATAGTTAATTAAATTGCACATACATTTAAAGATGCCAATGTTGTCCCCTAAGTACTGAAATTTGTTATTATCACTTAACAATAACAACTCTAAGTATACATTAACAGTTACAAACTTTAAGTATGTACTACAAGACCACTTACTTTCAATGTGTTGTCTGCATTGCGCAAAATATGTTTTAAGCCATTGGTTCTCAACCTTTTTTGGGCCAGCACTCCCTACCCATCACTCAGGTCCCTTACCGCCCCCATCAAATAAATTTTAGTCTAACCGTCTTCAATGAATATTAAAGTTGATTATTAATTTGTGTTTATAATGAGGACTATTCGAATGCCCCCATTGAGAAACACTATTTTAGGCCTATTAGTACTGTGTTTGAGAGTTGTAGTGTATTTGATCTGATCAACTTATTAACTGAGATTTTAAAGTATGTGGTGAAATCTGCTCTTATGTTTATGCATTAAATGGATCTAAAATCAACATATCATGAAATCATAGAATCATAACAGTGAAGAACGGTAAATTACATCATAATGCCACATATAGTTTTACTGGACATGACCTATTATACATGTATAGCATTCAGAGTCTCTGCAAGTCATTAACAAGTCAAGTGTCTGAATTAAGAATGCCACTATAAAATTATAATAAAATATTTTATTTGAAAGATGTATTTTTTATTTATTTGAACTAAATATAAGTGTATATAAATGTGTGTGTGTGTATACATATACATACATATACATACATATATATATATATATATATATATATTAAAATATTTAATATATATATATATATATATATATATATATATATATATATATATATATATATATATATATATATATATATATATATATATATATAAAAATCATTGATTAAATTTAAATGTAACTTTAAATAGATATAAATTACATTTATTTATTTTATTTATTCTTTTAAATTGAGAAATAATGCATGCCTTAAGTCTAATTTAAAAAATCATTGATTAAAATCAAGCTTATGTGTCTGTGTGTCAGTTAAAGATACAGTAATGTTAATCAGAGTGCTTAAAGTATTAAAGAAAGTTACTTTTAGTTGCTTTACAGAAAGCTTGCTTTAATGTTTAAGAGCCTTCAGTGAATGAATCAAAGACTTCATGTGGCAAGGAAATAACTTTTGAAAAGTGGAAGGAAAACACTTTGGGAGGTTTGATTTTTATGATTTCATGCAGGCTCGTCACAATTTTTATGTTATGTCTTATGTTGACACATGTTGAGTTTATGTTTATAGATTTTTTTGGGTTACTACAAACTCTTGTTAACATTATTTATTCGGTTTAGGTTTGATTTTAAAAGCTGTGTTGCAGGCCTTTCATCTCCATCAAGCTGAGATAAGGAGATTAAAGAAATGTCATCCAGTGGCAACCTTTTCAGTTGTGTGTATTTAGATGACAGATGCTTTTGTAGGAACCCCTCAGATGCGTTTGGGTATCGAACAGTCCTAAATGAGACGAGTTCATCTTGGACACATCGTGAATTACCGTCCTGTCATGTGTGATTGTGATTCCTCAAGAGCATGTGCATCTCAGATTAGGCGTTAAACACTCTTTGTCGTCTCAAGGTCACGCCATCAGAGTGGCTCGCTAAAAAATCTGCACCCCGCCAATCTTCGGCTGTCTGCTACGCTCTCCATCCCGTCTTCAGAGTCTGTTTTTCTTCCTCCCTCTTTTCCATCACTGCTCTTTTGTTCATTTTACCCCCCTCCCCGAGTGCAAGTGTTCTAAACCAGAGAAGTCTGTGTGAAGCTCTGTGATTGGCTGCGCTGGGTGGCGGTGTTCACAATCGATTATGCCACGCCGCTCTCCGACTAACAGCTTCTGTGTGCCGCGCCCTCTTCTTTTATAACGCCATGCCGCCTGCACAAATCTGTAACCCCTCTGCCCTCCGCCCCACTCGCCCAATCTGCTCTTTTTCTATGGTCTTTTTCTTCCTCCTTCCCTCTTCTCTATTGTAGTCTTCCTGCGCCACACCATCAATTCAGTTCTGACCAAATCACCTGTTTCAGTCTCCTCTCTCTCTGTGTTCAGAGAGATCACAAATGAGATCTCATGTAATGTCTCGAATGTTTCTCCTAGTAGACAGAAATGAGATTTAATGGAGCAAATGGAGCAAGAACATGAATTCCAAATGGACCCCATTTACTTTAATACATAGCCTATTAAATAGGTCTTAAAGTGCACAAGTCATAAATGTTTCTGTTATGCTAAAACATTAAATGTTAGCTTGGTTGCCTGTTCATCATCGTTTGGGTTGGAAATATGTATATATATATATATTGCCAGGAAAACGGATCAAATCAGGGCAAATACATTAAAGAGAATTACCAAAAATGCAGCCAGACTCTGTCAAAACGGTAAACCTTCAAAAAAACACATGCATCATTTTCAGTGTCAATTCAGAATAACCCAATTTAAATGCAAAAGTTGCCCATTATAAGTGATCGGGATAAGCAGCGTAGCAGGAATTTCAGACTCGTTCATGCACACACCAGTAAAAACTGTGTCATTCATTGATTCATACTGCACGATAATCCGACAATACAAAATGAACAACAGTAATGCACTGACCTTCATGTGGCACTCTAACTTCACACAGAACTAGAGAAAGTCTTTGGTGAAGTACATATTGTAGAACATAATACAGAACTAATCAAATCCAGCAGCTTTCAAGGATACACCAATCTGGGCATTTTAAAAGACGTCCTGATGCAGGACAGCAAGGTATAGTCCCATATTCAGTTTCAATTTTACGAATTTATCCAACTGTGCTCTGATTTCAGAGTTGTTATAATATTATAGCCTCGTGTCATCTCCCTCCAGAGGTGTAATTCATGTTTTTAGAGTTGAGTAACTCTCCCACTCTTTACCATGTAACTTTATTTAGTAATCACATTGTGGTCTCTTGAATGTAAAGTTATACATTCAAACTCTGATCCCTTATCACGCTAAAAAATTATTTCAGCTATTTTTAAAGGTCCTTACAGCCTAAAACAGCAAAATAACCAAAACCCACAACAATAAATCCTTTCTTCTTTTTTTTCTGCAGAAAACCCCTGTGTGTGGCTTTCTTACACTTAATTTACCAGCTATTAAATTATTACCATTTCTCCCCAATGATCTCCCATCATTTATCAAGCCTCTCTCCTTCAGCCACAGGGACAAAATGCCTATGAAAACCATTATGAAAATAATGCGTCTTTGTGTTTGAAAAATGTTTGGATTTGGTTCCTGTGTGTGGGTGTGTTTGTGCTGAATTTGTTGAGGTCAGTGTGGATAGAGTAGAATTGCCTGGAGAACACGGGATAATATGTTTCTCTTTCTCTCCATGTTTTTTTTTTTTTTATTGAAAGGTAGTGAAGCGTTCCCATAGAAGCAGCAAGATGAGAACCAGATGGGGTATGCCTGGACACAATGTTCTGTCTCTGTCTTGCTGTCTTTGACTCAGTTTCTCTAAGAAAAACACACAAGTCAAATGTACCTTAAAATTAGCTAATTCACCTCATTTGATTCCTGTGTGTTTGTGTTACTCGCTGGTCTGTGTGTTATAAGGCTAGTCATATTCTATTGGAGTCTTCTAGCGCAGGGCCTTTATAGCTCAACTACTGCTAAAATATCAGTTTGTCAGTGTTTTGATGATGATACAGTATCAATATTAGGGTTCAATTCTCAAAGTAACTTTAATACCACAAAAAAAGCTGTTAATTAAAATTAAATTGAGAAAATAATTAAATAATTTAATGACTAAATGACGTTTAATTTAATAATGAAATATTAAGAAGCATTTAATTAAAATAATGGCACATCACTTTCAAATATTTCTCCATCAAGCCAACATTTCTAAAAAAAAAAAAAAAAAAAAAAAAAAAAAATCCCCAATCAATTATTCAAGTAAATAGCCATAACCAAATAGCTAAATTAAGATCTGTATGAATTTCTATATATATTTTAATATAATTCTGTATGAATTATATTAAATATTTCTGTTTTTATTTGTTGACTTTTGGTAGTACCTTATGGCTGTCAGGATGTTTTAAAATAACTGAAATTCAACACAACAATTCACTGTATAATGTGAATGATTGATATATCTGACTTAATATACCATTCGATTTCTGCGGGTTGGTGGATAATTGTGTGACAGAAAGATCTATCTTTCTTTATTAATTATTATCTTTATTAATTATATTTATGCATGCATATGCTGAAACCTTTCAGCATCATTTATATACAAACTAGCCGCAGTGGCATCCCTACAGACAGCGAGATGAGATGAGCTTTGGCTGAGAATGGCGAGCGGTGAGATTTCTTCAGGGGTTTGGGCCGGTGAGAGGCCGGGAATTGGACTGTTTGTGTGTGGAGTGTGTTGTCTTTTTTGATTCTTCTAACTAAAGGATCTCTGGGAAATGCCGGGTTGGACGATGAGGTCATTGGCGTCGGTAACAGCCAGCATGGATCCCTCTATTAAATTAACTCGCTAACTCGGTGAAACACTGACTTGATAGCTTTCTCAAGGTCAAAGTGCATCAGCATGTATTTCAGCGCTCTCAGGCTGCTATTGGTTGGTGTAATGGGGTTATTGGAGATTAGACTGAGTGCTAATGTAAATAATCTTGGGAGATATGTGTGATGCTTTCTGGAGTAATAATGAAAATATTATTTCTACTTACTAGCACTGGTATTTTACACACATTGTTATTTAGCAATGACAGGATAAATAGGGAAATATCCAAGCTAGACTCTTGATGTGATGGCAAGTACTGCTGGAAAACTTGACTAAAAAGTGTTCGTATTTTTCTTTTAATCAAAATGTGATGTAACCATGTAAACCAAGACTTGTTTTTGCAATGTGACTTTTCACCTGAAAACTTATAAAATATGCAAATTTGTTCTGCATATTATATCAGAAGTTATGCCACTCTGATATACAGTAGATGCCACAGATATTTTATTTTAGCTTTTATTTATAGCTTTTATTTTTGTATTGTGATCAGTAGTTGGTCTACTTTAAAAAATATATTTACACTACTGTTCAAAACTTTGGGGTCAGAAAGGTTTTAATTTAAGTAAGGGTGCTTTTAATTTATCAAAAGTGACAGAAAAGATGTATAATGTTACAAAAGATTTATTTTAAAGAAATGCTGTTCTTTTGAACTTTCTATTCATCAAAAAATCCTGCTAAAAATAAATCACAGTTTCCACAAAAATAACTGTTTCAACACTGATAATAATAAGAAATGTTTCTCGATCAGCAAATCAGCATATTCAAATGATTTCTGAAGGATCATGTGACACTGAAGACTGGAGTAATGATGCTGAAAATTCAGCTTTTATCACAGGAATAAATTACAATTTAATATGTATTCAAATAGTAAACAGTTATTTAAATTGTAATATTTCACAATATTACTGTTTTAACATTGCAAATTGTATATAAAAGAGTATACATATGAGCTATATCAACAAAATATTTCTTTTTAAAGTTTTAAAATGTAATTTTTATCCAAAGTCCAAATTGTTAAACGTTTCTAAAATCATTCGGGTTACTCCTGTAATAGTGTACTGTAGCAAAATAATGGCTGCTTTTGCTCTAAGGATTACATTAATAAGGTTTCTGTATTTTAACTTCATACAGTGTGCACTTGAAAAGTTACATGATATGAATGTCTCATAATATTACCATAATTACTGGTTGATTTGATCCACACTTTGACCTGTAGGCAGCCTTTGTATTTGTGAGATCAAAACATTACATCCATTTGCACAGTGGCTGATGAGCTAGATACACAGGGACAGCAGCGGTGAGTAAGGTAGATTATAGCTGACAACTAATGCTATCATAATGCAAGCGTCTGCTCATCACTTTGAACTCCAATAACTCTTCATATCTCATTTCTCACCCTCTTTAGTCATGTAGTGTGCAGACAGGCAGTCTGCATATTAGCACATGAAAGCAAAACACTGAGACTATTACAGACTCATGCACTCCCATCTGCCTATTTATAAGAACCGAGAAGCACAGAACGATAAAATATACTTTATATCAAATATAAAGTAGTTTACTAAAATGTGTATCTATGCTTCTTAAATTCAGATTTGAAATGGATATTTAAATTCCCCAATTCATTTTTAGGTAGTGTTGCTAACAGTAATCAGCTTTGGGAAATGCATATTGCATATTTGTATTTATATTTTAAAAGGAATAGTTCACCCAAAAATGAACATTTGCTGAAAATGTTTCTTATTCTCAGGACATCCAAGATATAAATGAGTTTGTTTCTTCATCAAAACAGATTTGGAGAAATGTTTACATTCCATCACTTGCTCACCAGTGGATGCTCTGCAGTGAATGGGTGCCGTCAGAATGAGAGTCCAAATAGCTGATAAAAACATCACAATAATCCTCAAGTAATCCACACCACTCCAGTCCATCAGTTAACATCCAGTGAAGTGAAAAGCTGCGTGTTTGTAAGAAACAAATCCATCGTTAATGTTTAAACTTAAAACTGTAGCTTTTGGCTAAAATACGAGTCCTCTATCCATAATATTCCTTTTTAGAATGTCCACCTGTTTTTAGTGATTGAAAAAGACAAGCAGGTGCTGTATATGGATCACATTTGCCCCAAAATGTTGTTCCCATATCTTATATGTTTTTCCTGTTTTGAGAAGTGATCTAAATATTTGCAGCTTGAAACAAATCAATTAACAGGACAGTGCTGTGGTTATATGGATGTTTGACGGCTAGGGCTCCATGCCAGTCATGTGACCGAAAACTGAAAACTGATTAGGCTATCATGTTGATAAAGTGAAAAAAATCAAATAATCTTGACTTTTATTTGCACCATTAATGCAACATTTTGACTGATGAATGTGCATAAAGTATGCATGTATTTGCATGAACTTTTCCAAAGATTACAACCAGATGGTTTTGCTATTTAATTACTGTTTTTGAAAGCCACATGTAACCACTAGTTTAAAACCCTTTTTATACCACAACAGTTTAATTATAGTTGAGTAGGTAGTGTTTTCCCTTTGTCCAGGACGCATTATAATAATTATCATGTTAATTTGGATAAATTATGCAGTCTGGGTGATTAAAAATACACAGCATGCACAATTATTAAGAGGAAAAAGTAAATTTTCAATGAGGGGGAACAAATTTAATAAATACTTCTAGGTACTGAATGAATTGTATTATAGTGTGTAATCCTGGACATTCTGAGCTAGTTTCAGTGCATTCTGGTCGTCTTAGTGATATTTTTGCAGGCCAACCCAGAAGTTAGCATCATCCTGGTTCCCTCGACACCAAATTGGATTTTTCAATTGGATTTTGGATTATCTCAGAAAATAAGCTCTGTGACCAACAAAAGTTATGGTTCTAACATGTTTTGTTTATTATGAATGAATACAACATTTATGAATCTTGAGCCTAAATACAGTCATTAGAAGTATAAAGCTAAACATAGGCTATGAATGAACTACACTATGGTCACATGACTTGGTGTTGCTTCCGACAAATCTTCCAGTTTTTATTTCAAAAACATTAAAACCTCAATAGTCCTATTTAGACACTTGTTAGCAACCACATTTTTCAAGACAAGTAAAAACTTTTTTTAAAACATTTTTTTTTTTACAAGGGGTATTACTGATGTATTTTATTTTGTAGAATAAAATGCGAAAATATGTTGAGCTTGTGTTCAGACCTCATTTCAGGCATTTAACGAACAACAGATTTAATAAACCTATTGACTTCAGGATGATTGAACCAGAAGTGCTAACATGCGTTTCCAGGTTTTGGCCTACAAAGACACATCATCCCTGCAGAACTCTATACCAGCCTCTTCCATGTAAATCAGAGTTTTTTTAGTTTGTCACTGGATTCCTATTTCTGCACTGTCATGCTATGAAGCTGTGAAGCACTATCGCTGAATATTAAATATCATGTGTGTTCTGCTTGGCTGCCAGTGCACTGTGCAGCATTTTTGCTTTCAGTGTGGACAGATACATTACAGCACCTGCTTAGCACACATATGATGCCTTAAAATGCTGTCTAGGTAGGCAGCTCACTAGGGTTCAAAGCAGAGCTTATGTGTTCAAACACGAAAGCTCGATGACATGAGATGTGCCTGGTCTTTCACGGCCTCCACCTCTTCCTCTACCTTCTGCCACCCCTGTTTTTCGCAGACTGCTTCTCCTCGGCTTGTGGAGAGGTAATCACAGTGTGTCAATGTGCCCTGTTCTAATTGGCCTATCACCCTCCATGTGCAGGCAAGGAGGGGACGGCCTTTGTGTGGCTGCCATAGCGACAGGCCGAGTTAATGAGAGGGAGAAGGCTTGTGACTAATGACACTGGTCTGTCCATCTGAGAGCAAAGCAGCAACAGTGCATACCTTCTCACAGCAGACGGGTGCATCTTCTGTTTATGCTTTACATCTTTAACATGCACCGTGCTAATACCATGGTAGTCCTTTTTAATTTGCACCATGTAAATACCATGATATACCATAAAACTAACATGGTATCATTACCCGTCCAAGTTATAGTGATTGTATCGGATGGCCATACTATGGAACCTTAAAATATACCATGTTACTGAAATTATTGTACCTTGAAATTCCAAGGTACTTCCAAGAAAACCATGGTACTACCATGGTACATACCTCTAGTAACTTGGTACCTTTTGGTTCTTTTTTGTAGCTAAGTTCAGTAAATAAAAGTACCATGGTATTACCATGTTTTAGACACTATCTGGATGGTAATACCAAGGTATTGCTTAAAATACATTATAGCACCATGTTTTTGGACATGTGCATGCAGCGTTATTTTAGTATAATTTAGAAATATTTGTAATTTTTTTTTAAACCATTATTTTTTTTTATTTTAGTCATTTTGTTTTGTGCTTTTGTCATTTTTGTAAGTTTTTTTCTTTTTAATATATTTCTATTTAGCTTTATTTTATGGTACATTTCTCTATTACCATGGTAACTTTAGGTAGTTTTTGAAACTACATTAGAGTACTATGTTTTTGGTCATGTACCATGCAGTGTTATTTATTTTTTAGACATAAGTTGTATTACTATTGTATTAATCAATATGTTTTAAGTGTATTTAATATTGAATTTTTCAAAGATTATACTGATTTTTTTTTTATGTGTAAAAATGAGGTTGTTTTTTTTCTTTCATTTTAGTAATAATGATATAAAACTGAAATGAAAAAGATTATGTTTTTCGTCTAATATTGATATTTTATTTTAGATTGATTTAAATGAATGAAAAAACAAAACAAAAAACAACACTGATAATGGCAGTTTTCTGCCTCCATGTTAATGTCAAGGTATGAATATGGTAATCAGACTTTTGTTTGCTTTTTTTGGCATTTCTTTCTCATAACAGTTATGATTGGTGTTATTGTTGTTTTTTTGGTGACTAAAGCCATCTTGCCCCTACAGCACATCCCAGCAGAGCTTCAGATGAATGTGGAATGACTTAATGTAACACAGATTGATAATCTCTGACTGCATGGCTAACTCTCATTATCTGCAGTACAGAGTTCACTGTAAGGAGACAGATGGTCATGCCGTGTCTTTACATAAGAGAAACCAACCGTACAGCCAACAAGCATCGACAATAGAGATTATCCTTGTCATTCATCTGCCTCTTTTCATTTCTCCTTTTAAAATTCCATTACGAACAATGCTGCTAGAGAATCTCAATTGAAATTTGAGATTTGTTGTTCTTTGTTATCTATTGAATTGTTCTGATCCGGACTGATGTTTTCAGGTCTTAGTACATCTGTTCTGAGCCTTTGTTGTGTTTTTATTATAGAGCATTCATAAGTTTCATTTAAAGAATTATGTGTGCTGAATATAAAAAAAGTTCCCTTTTTCATAATAGAAATTTTTTAGTATTCAGAATATTTTGACTGTTCTGGCCTTAATATGTTGGCTCTTAAAGCATTACTGTTCACAAATTTGGGGTCGGTAAGATATTTATGTTTTTGAAAGAAGTTTCTTCTGCTCAGCAGGGCTGCACATATTTGATCAAAAATACAGTAAAAAGAGTAATATTGTGAATAGGGCTGTCAAATGATTAATCACGATTAATCACATCCAAAATAAAAGTTTTGTTTACATAATATATGTGTGTATACTGTGTATATTTATTATGTATATATAAAATACACACACATGCATGTATATATTTAAGAAGAATATGTTATGTTTATATATTAAATATATTTTATATATAATATAAAATATAAGAATATAAATATATAAATGTATATACATGTAAATATTTTCTAAATATATAATTTATGTGTGTGTATTTATATATACATAATAAATATACCCTGTACACATACATATATTATGTAAACAAAACTTTTATTTTGGATGTGATTAATCGTGATTAATCATTTGACAGCCCTAATTGTGAAATGTTATTAAAATTTTAAAAAACTTTTTCTATTTGAATATATTGTAAAATGTCATTTATTTCTCAGTCGTTACTCCAGTCTTCAGTGTCACATGATCATTCAGAAATCATTCTAATATGCTGATCTGTGGCTCAAGAAACATTTATAATTATGATCAATGTTATGTTGAAAACAGTTGTGCTGCTAAATGTTTTTTTTTTTATCTTTGAATTTAAAGTTCAAAAGAACAGCATTTATTTGAAATACAAATCTTTTGATACATTATAAATGTCTTTGCTGTCACTTTTGATCAATTTAATGCATCCTTGCTGAATTAAAATGTATATACAGTACATGTTATATACAGACAGAAATGAAGGTCAGGCTGGGTCAGGTCACACTCTCTCTGTGTCTCTCTCTCTCTCTCTCACACACACACACACACACACACACACACACACACACACACACACAGACACACACACACACACACACACACACACACACACACACACACACACACACACACACACACACACACACACACACACACACACACACATACCTGTCATTCTGAATTACAGATAGACCTGCATCATTTCTGGCAGTGATATATTTCAGAACTGACCAGGTGTGACTCCATTTCCACACAATTAAACTCATTCCCTTTTAATTACTGTCTCAATTTGATACCAAACGTCCCGCAAATCAGAGTAGAGATTAACATGCTTGGGAAAACTCAGTCAGAGTTGAGACCATGATTGAAATGTTCCTGTGGAAACACTCCTAGTGTCCTTTATCTGGTCACACTGACGGTGACCCCTGTGTAGGGAACAGTATTTATTCTATTTGATTGTTTTCAGAGTATTTATTGGATGATGGAGTATTTATTATACTGTTGTTTGATTGCTAGTTTTCGTAGTATTTTTTGATTGTGGAATATTTATTATGTTTATAGTATTGATTGATTTATTGCTTTCAGTGTATTCACTGGATTTTGAAGTATTATGTTTGGAATATTGTTTGATTTTGCTCGATTTTGGAGTATTTATTTTGCTTAGAATTATCTGATTGTTTTCAGAGCCATTTTAATGTTATTAATGTAGAGTTTAATTATTTTTCTGACTTCAAATTCTGAGCCTGAGCAATATTTTTATAGTATTTTATAATTGATTGTTTTCATAGTATTTATTGGATTTCTAAGTATGTATTATGTTTATAGTATGTTGTGATTGTTTTCAGAGAATTTATTAGATTTCATACTATTTATGTTAATAGTATTGTTTGATTGTTTTAGAATAGTTGTAATGTTATTAAATGTGATTATTTTCTGACTTCTTACATTTCTGACTGAGCAAAATTTGAAGGTGCTGAAAGGTTTATTCTTAATTTTAATATGATTAAATGTGATTATTTGTGTTTTTTTTATTTTATTTATTTATTTTTTATTTTTTGCATTGCTTCACCTGGATTGAGCTGGTATATTCTGCTCTCTGCACCTTCAGTTATCAGAATACAGATAACAAGAGTGACTTTTCACCAAATTTCTGAAGCATCTGAGAACACTTTCAGCACACTTTCTGTTGCCAGACCACCGTGTTATGCTCTGAGGGGAGTGGTAACCATGGTGAAAAAGAACATTGTCACCATGACAGTGTTCTACCTGACCGCAGTTGACAGTTTCAGTCAGCGTGTGACAAATTATCTGTCATTAGACCCTCAGCAGCAAACAATACAGTCACCGCCATGACATTAGTCAACTAAAAAACACGTAAATCCATCTGCCGCAACAGGATCCGGGCATATGCTCCAGAGAGATGTCTGTGCGTAAAAGTGCTCTTGAAACTCGATGATAGAGCATGTGTCATTTGTCCACTCATACACCTGTGCACACACAGAGCTTTTTGGTGTGTCACAGATGCAGGCTCTGCCCTAACCCAAGGCAGCTGCATCACTGACTTAACAGACTGGTTTCAGACGGGCATATACAGCACCATCACGTCATGTCTGGCGATTGAATAAAGTGTTTTTCAATTGCTGGGTAGTGATCCATGGATTGTAGGTCAACAGTATTAAATTCAAATAATAAATTGCATCTAACCATATACTTGTGCACAGGCTTCTCATGTCTTTTGTTGTTGATGACAAAGGTAATGCTCTCAGCGATTTGGCTTGTGTCACATTGTATTTTGTGCTTTGAATTATTTGAAACCATAACAATTCAAGAGACAGTTAAAAAATAAAATTGTTGGTTATTCCTGTTTAACATGTTTAGTTAATCATTTTAATATGATTTCTGTTTATGGTAATATTACTTCAGTTAAATGTTTTGTTTTTGTTTTTGTTTGATTTTTATTTAGTTCTACACAAACAAGTAGAATGGGTCTTAAACCAAATTCAGATGAGAACTACTGTTCTAGAATAGATTCAATTGACCTTTAGACACAGTCAAGCAAACATTCTGTGGTGACAAATGTTTGTATATATGTACGTGCGTGTGTGTGTGTGTGTCTGTGTGTGTGTGTGTGTGTGTGTGTGTGTGTGTATATATATATATATATATATATATATATGCTAGTGCTGGGTGATATACTGGTTCAAACAGTTTACTGGTTTGAATTACGTAACCAGTATGAATAAAAAAAAAAAACGGCATACAGGTACAAGTGTGTAGACAACGTAGACAGCATTGTGAACTGAGAGTTAACTGTTAACTTAACCTGCTAAGACTAGCTGACGGCTTCAGATTATTGCTTTCACATTCACAGCACAATGTTTCACATTCACAGCACATTAAAACATCACACTCTTACTTGATCTGGACAAACTGTGTATCATTAGAATGATTAAAGACTCCAGCTTCGATATTTGACCACTGTTATGATAAAATTCGATTGCAGTGACAGTAAGTTCTTAATTTATGTCAGGAGTGCAAAATCAGTCGGTAATGATTCAAATCATATTCAGTCACGTCTGCTGTGGTTTATTTGTCTTCACAGTAGCTGCGCTGAACAACACTCATTAGGGCTTATAGTCTAAAAGTGTGCACACTTGGAGAAATACTGATATATTTTCAGGTTTACTTCATATTTCTTTATCCATTGAATAATGCGATCTGATGAGTACAGTATGTTTTCTCAACCGTAATGTTATAAAGGATGCATCTTCTTGGTACTCTCGTGAATAGCAGCGGAGACTGACCTGGAAGAGAAGAAATCGTTGAATAATTTCATTATTTTTGCTTTCTTTGAACAGAAAGTATTCTCGTAGCTTCATAACATTAACTTCATAACAGTAACAATGTTCTTACTACCTTTCTGTTCCTGGGAATGTTTCAGTTGCATTGCTGTCTATGCAGGGTCAGAAAGCTCTCGGATTTCATCCAAAATTTCTTAATTTGTTTTCCGAAGATGAACGATGGTCTTACGGGTTTAGAACAACATATAGGTGAGTAATTAATGACAGAATTTTCATTTTTGTGTGAACTATCCCTTTAAAGTAGATTCATAAGGGCAGCTTTGGTGTGTTTAAGGCGGTAACCAAGGAAATGCTGTTCCATAAGCGCCACCTGCTGACAGAGAGTGAAACTGCATCTCATTCAGTCCATCTGCTGTCTTAGTTTAGTGCAGATATGTTTTATGTAGTACAGTTACACAAAGCTGAAGACAGACCATTCTGTTTTTAATTTAAATTGTGAAATTACACAATCTAATTTAAATCAAAAGCTGCTCATGCAGCTTTGTTTGCATAGTGATTAAAATGCAGTGGTTCTGAAACTGTTTCATGCATTCTGATTCATATGAAGGCCCAGTCAGAGGAAAAACATGATAAACCGTCAAACTGCAACAATCCTAAAAAAAACATGTTAGAGATTTTTGGTCAAACTGCCCAGCACTAATATAAGTATATATATTCACATGACGATATGACTTGCCGACAACTTACATGTGCTCAGGGTGTTCTATAGCAATAAGATCATGTCAGCAGTGTGCTAATTCTTGAAGCGAACTTATGCCAGAATTGTGATTAGATTCACTGTTTTGGATTGCCATATTTAATCTGAGAATGCAAGCACAGAATGATGCGTTCAGTGTGTGACAGAGTCAACAGTCACTACTAGCTTGTACAGCAGCCTTTGGAGTCAATTCAATGCCACATACATCCAAGTTGCAAAAGAATTAAAGTTTTGCAAAAGAAAATTTAAGTATTGAGAAAAAATAAATAAATGTGCTTCTTGCAAACAAAAATAAAGAATGGAAAATAAAAAAAAACACTGAGAAAAAAAAATTTCTTTCAAAAAAAAAAAAAAAATAAAAAAAAAAGCAGAGCAAAGGCAATTATTTTGCAGCAACATATTTTCCATGGCCATAGCTACAAATTTATTTGCAATGATCCTTTTATTTTGCATTTTATTCAAGTGTGAGCTTGTGATACTGTTTTTTTCCCTTCACGCTTCATGTTTCTGCACGTTTCACTTTCTGGCATTGCTTTGACATGGGGGTGGAGTCAAGGGACTAAGGTGTGTACACGTGTGTGTGTGTGTGTGTGTGTGTGTGTGTGTGTGTGTGTGTGTGTGTGTGTGTGTGTGTGTGTATATATATATATATATATATATATATAGGTCTATATTATAATATATAATTATTAATAAGTTCATATAATATTCATGTAACTATAATGCATAACTACATGTTATGTATTATAATAACATGAGTTATATAAATCAATGAACTTATTTTTTGTAATAGAAAATAGAGTACTATGAAGTATACTACATATACAATGAAATACATGTATATACTGTATACTCCATAAGACTCCTTCTGAACAGGACATATATGGGGGATATCATGTAGGCAGCAAAGGATAGGGTACATCCTTCAAAACCAGATTAACAGCAAATGTGAGATTTGTTTGTGCCTTTATGTCTTCATACCTCTGTGAAAGCAGCTTTTTCATGTTTCGAACACAATCAGCAAGCAGCAGCAGCATAATCTCTCTTGTTTTACCACTAGCTTGTTTGTTTTTCTTGTTGGACAGTTTCGAACACACATCAGTCCGCTCTCTTCCACACCACAGATGTAATATTACTGGGAAATGATGCGGTTTTCATAAGCGTCCGGATCACCCCATGATTTAGAGTGATACAGCGCATCAGTCCCCTGCTTTGCCCAAGTAGCCTTTACAAAATCGATATCAGCTCCAGTAAACCGTGGGCAGTTTAATGGCGTGTGAAGTGATAGCAGCGCATGCAACACAGTTTTTTAATGTTTGAGAGATGGTTTGCAAGTGGCATCCCACTGTCACTCATGTGAGTAGCTGTTAGTGGTGACCTTTGACCCCTGTAACCTCATCCTTCATCCAGAATCCTTTAAGGTATTGATGGGAAAATATAAAAACCGTTAAATAATGGCAGATTATTTATGGAGGTGTTTAAGACTCTGCAAATGTACTTGATTCAAATGTATTGTATTTGTATATATGTATTTGACTATGAAAGGTTTGCATAATCCTTTCCTCCATAATTATTCTCAAATAACATTTATTGTTTTTTGACCTGTGACCTCATTTGTCATTTTATTGATGGATATCATGGTTATTATGTAGTTTGATATTATATTCCAGCTGTGAATATGGAAAGATTAGTCAGTGTAATATATTAGGGCCTTCTTCATTGGCTATTATTAGTCATTATTAATTTTTAACTATTATTATTGATGATGTATATTTAATTATGAACACTAATTCCTGGCTATTTTCTGCCGTGCTCTAGCACTGATTTATATATATATATATATATATATATATATATATATTCATTTTTATATATTTATTTTTATTTCTAGAGTTCTTTCCTGTAATAAAGCTCTCACCTCTATTATAATACACCCTTATAATTAGATTTTTTTTTTAATTCAAAATGTCCTGTTTTCATTTTATTTCAGAGTCAAAAAAATTATTTTGTATATTGTATTGCACATTCTTATTGTGCTATTACAGTGTGTTATTTTGCTTTTGTATATTATGTAATTTATGGACACTGTGATGTTAATGTTACTATAAGTGCATTTTGTCACTGTTGCTAGGTGATGTTGTCTAATGGGATATGTTGCTGTATAAACGGAAAATTTAGTGGAATGGATTTTGTGCAGTCACTGTTTCAGTGAATTGGTGTGACCAAGCAGGCGGCCCACTGCTCAGGGACTGAATTATACAGTGTCATACACTCAATTTACCCTTGGAAATACACTTAGCAAGGGACCCAGCCACACAAACACTCTCACTTGGGTACGCCACACGCAATAGGCTTTTTTTTTAAAGCATGTTTCTGAGGTTCCTGCCATACTTATATCACATTCAGATGAGCTTCATAGAGCATGTTCTGTCTACAGTATTACTTCTGCTTTGTATTTAAGGGTATGGACCCAAACAGCTTCATTATCAGTCTTGCTCACGCATTAAACTATTTCCTCCTGCTGCAATTCCACAAGTAATCACTCAGACCTGTGCTACTGAGACAGCATTCGACTTTTTCAATCTGCATTTAACGTGGCAGCACTTAGAAAATAGAGGGAAAAAGAAAACGTATATTTTTTTTTACAATTAAAACTGCTGCTGTGTAATTTCTCTTCTTGCAGCACCAAACACAATTGCAAAACATTCTTTAAACATTTCAGCAGCTCTTACTTTTGCTAGATTGTTTTGGGTGGTTGCTATGGTGTTGCTATGCAGTTGCTGAAGTGTTCTGAATAGTTCTGTGTACATTTGTGTTGCTAGAGTGTTATGGGTGGTTGCTAGGATGTTGCTATGCAGTTGCTGAAGTGTTCTGAATGGTTCTGTATGCATTTGGGTTGCTAGAGTGTAATGGGTGGTTGCTATGGTGTTGCTATGCAGTTGCTGAAGTGTTCTGAATAGTTCTATATGAGTTTGATTGCTAGAGTGTTTTGGGTGGTTGCTAGGATGTTGCTATGCAGTTGCTGAAGTGTTCTGAATGGTTCTGTATGCATTTGGGTTGCTAGAGTGTTATGGGTGGTTGCTATGGTGTTGCTATGCAGTTGCTGAAGTGTTCTGAATAGTTCTGTATGCGTTTGGGTTGCTAGAGTGCTATGAGTGGTTGCTATGGTGTTGCTATGTAGTTGCTGTAGTGTTCTGAATAGTTCTATATGAGTTTGATTGCTAGAGTGTTTTGGGTGGTTGCTAGGATGTTGCTATGCAGTTGCTGAATTGTTATGAATGGTTTTATGTCCGTTGAGGTTGCTAGAGTGTTATAAGTGGGTGCTCGTGCGTTGCTATGCAGTTTCCTGAAGTGTTCTGAATGGTTTTAAGCACATTGCTATACAGATGCTAGGGTGTTGTTAAGCAGTTGCTTAAGTGTTCTGAATGGTTTAAATGCACTGCTGTTCGGTTGCTAGGGTGTTAGTGTTCAGTTGATGAAGCATTCATAATGGTTTTCTTGCGTTATTTTATGGTTGCTAGGGTTTTATGGGTGGTTGCTGGGGCATTGCTATGCAGTTTCAAAATTCTGAATGGTTTCAGGTGCATTGCCATCCAGCTGATAGGGTGTTACAAGTGGTTGCTAGGATGATGTAATGCATGTTCTAAAGTGTCTGAATGTTTTTTTTTTTTAAGCTTTCCTTTACAGTTGCTAGGGTATTTTGGGAAGTTGCTGAATTGCTATGAATGGTTTTATTTACATTGTCGTTACTAGAGTGTTATGGGTGGTTGCTAGGACATTGCCGTGTAGTTTCTGAAGTGTTCTGAACAGTTTTAAGTGCATTGCTGTATGGTTGCTTGGGCATTTCTATGCAGCTGCTGAAGAGTTGTGAATGGTTTTAAGCGCATCGCTATGCGATTGATAGGGTTATATGGTTGGTTGCTAGGGCATTGCTGTGCACCAGCTGAAGTGTTCTGAAAAGTGCAGTGGGAATGCTAACGTGTTATGGTTGGTTGCTAGGGTGTTGTTTATGTGCGTTGCTTGCAAAACTTTCTATAGTGTTCTCTGTGTCTCCAAAAACACATTTTTATAAAAAAGCAAAAAAATTTATTCTGTGTGGTTTCAATTGCATTGCCATCAGGTTGCTAGGGTGTTGCTTTGCAGTCTCTGAAGTTTCTAGTAACAACTCCATCAGTTTCTCCTCAAATAATGGCCTAAATGTGTTTGCCCCTCTGTACGTCTCTTATTCTTTATATGTATTCGACACCCAGCAGTGTGTGTTTCCATGGCTGTGTTGTGTGTGTCCTCATCCATCTGTTTGAGTTCCACTCCTCATGCTAAGCGCTCTCATGTCTCTCTTTAATGCGATCTGCTCAGTATGAAAAATTCATTGTCATCACTTTGGCCGCGGATCATCAAGGTGTTCTGCCCCGGTCGCGAGCCGCTCCTCTCTGGTGGCGTGGTGAACAGCTGGTGGAAATTAGACACCAGATTGTGTTACTTACACCAGCCAGTACCAGAGACGCTGATGGCTCCATAACCTGTCTGCAATCTGTCAGATCTCAGGCTTTTGGGGTACGGTGGAGACCGCAGACATAGCTCTGGGTTTATTTGTTTGTTTTTGTTTCATTTCTGTGGTGGTTTGACCTTAGCCTGTAAGAAAAAAGAGCAAAAGCTGTCTCTGTTAGAATGGGTTTGAGGTGTCTGAAATTATCAAAGCAGATTCAGAAACTCATTTTGTTGTGACCTCCACTTGAATTAATTGCAATGATTTTTATGTGATATAGCAAAATTATGCTAAAGGAATAGTTTTAAATGATAATTTAAAATTTATTATTTACTCACCTTGATGTCGCTAGAAAATTTCCAGGTGGCTCTTGTCCACACAATAGAAGTGGGTGGGAGACCAATTGCTGTAAAGCTCCATAAAGGACAAAAATGGTACATAAAAATAGTCCATAATACTTTATTTTTTTATTAATTATTATTATTATTATTATTATTATTATTATTATTATTATTATTATTATTTATTTATTTATTTATTTTTTTACGTTTTCTCCTACGAAAGCTTTGTATGACAAATATACATTCCAAATTACTATGCACTGAAAGTATGCTCTACATTAATGCTGGGAAAGTACAAGTGAGCTGATAGAAAAGCATGCTGTTTTATGGATCATATCATCAAGTATCATGTTTAGTTGGTTAGTTCAGTTAGACCCTGCTAGTTGTCCTTAACTAGTGACTATCCTTAGCTGTGATGTCAAAGTCAGTTGACATGGAAATATTAACCAATTTCATTCTTTTAAGAGGCCTGCCCAAAACATTGTCAGCCATGACAGAATTATTTATTTATTTATTTATTTGCTTGCTTTTGTTTTTTTATTTTATCTTGTCACTTTATTTTGTTTTATTTTTATTTTATCAATCTATTTAATTTAATTTAATTTAGGCTTTTTTATCTCATTACTTTTTTATTTTCTATTTTATTATTATTATTATATATTTTATTTCAGTATACACAACTACTTTGAATGGCAGTCACTTAAGAAAGGTTTTTTTTTTCAGCAGAATGGTGTAATTATGCTTAGTAGTATATTACTACATACTAAAAATTATATTTTGATTTTGTACATTTTGATGTAAGAAATCACTGTTTATACTGTTTATAAAGATTAAATGTGAAGGTAATGGAATTGATGTTAATACAGTGTGGTAAATCTAAGCAAATAAATGCTTACTTTGCTGACAGTGATAAATGATATTGATACATAGCTGGTAGCAAGTGTAATCAGTATGCCAGATCAAGTTCAGTCTCATTGGCAACACTATAGTGGCGTTCATCGTGCTGAATGCTGGGATTGACGGCTGTTGCTGTTGCCAACAGCACAAGTTTTCTTAATGACAGCGTGGCCGTAACACGTTTTGTAAACATATTTTACAGTCATTAATCAACAGCATAATCTACATTGACAGTGTTGCTTGTGCTAAGGCATTTTTGGAGTTTGCTTTGATTTGATGGAGGCTGCAGTGAATTTAAAGTGACCTGAGAACACAGACTGACAGTGGCAGACAGACAAAATTATACTGAGCAAGAATTGTACAAGAAGAACAGTTAAAACTATAGAATTTTTTTTCTGATGATAATAGGTAAAACTAGGCACCACGATGATATGCAGTTTCTGTATATTTAATGCAATGCTATACATTTGTTTATTAGGGTGTTCTCATTTGAAATAATATATATATATATATATATATATATATATATATATATATATATATATATATATATATTTATATATATATATATATATGTATATATTTTCACACACACAGTTTATATAAATATATTTTAAATTTTCATTTATATATTATGTTACAGTTATTTTACTGTTATTATCTTACTATTTTACTGTTTATATTTACATAAACACATACATAATTATATACATAAACATCACTTTTTTATAATAAAAAAAAATCACATAATTTTGTCTGAATAATATTTTAGAAAATACGTTTTGCATTTAACCAAAATGTATTTTAAGATTGGAATAATATTTATTTTGATTTATTTTGTAATATTTTGCCATTTGAAGTTTTAAACAAAATATTTTTGTATTTGAAATATAATTGCTGGTCACATATTTAGCATATTTGAATTACATTTTGCCTTTTTTTTTTTACACATAGCTGTGTGAAAAAAAAAACACCCCGGCAAGTAAAAACCATCCATCCTTCTGCTATAAACTGGCAGTGCTGTTACTTTTCCTGAGCGAAACCTAATAAATGAACACTTCTTCTCTGAGCTTGTCAGCCTCTCAATTGTTATTCCAACTGAAAGATGACACCATGCTAATGCTCCCTGAGAATATTACAAACGATGACCTTTAATAAGCGCCTCTTACATTCAATCAGTTTTTAATTTTTCATCCTCAAAAGAGTTGGAATCGCAGACAGTCGTATTCCAGCCATCATAATGCGAGTAGGACTGTGATTGATGAGATTTTTCTCAGACAGAGACAGCTAGCAGATTGTGATTTATTTTTCTGACAGTGAAAATCTACTAGAATCATCCTCCCCAAAACGGGTGTCGCTGACCGGATGCGGGCGCTGGAGCTCTCAGCACTCTCTTAAATGCATCTTTTCATTTGCTTGTGTCAGGGCACCCGAGGCCCATGCCTCTGCTTGTTATGCAAATTACTGAAACCATTCAGTCGTGCGTTCATATCATTTAAATGATTCTTTATTACGAGCTGGGGTTTTTAAGATGAAAACGAATTACCCTCTGACAATGACTTCCAATTTGTAGAAGCTTTAGTACAGTGAGATGAATTGAACGACCTCGACTCAATCGAAAAATGGATAGTTCCCATTGTGTACGAGTTCTATTTTTGACACTGGAATAAAATCTTTGAGCACGAGTGAAACGTGGAGTGAGAAGTGCCTTCATTGCACATCTTGAAACATTTGGTTTGATTCGGTGCATCTGCTTGGCGTGACTTGAAGGTTTTTTTTTTTTTTATGTCTTTCAATGCTGTAACTCAGACAAATAAACAAACAGATTTGTATGAGCTGCCATCACCAAGCAGATGCATTAAAATGTACGGCTGCTCTCTGCCAGGTTAGTAATTGCTCTTTTTATGGTGGTAATTATTTCCTCTAAGGTGCACACTGTTGCACGGTGCAATTATACATGTGCCACTATCGGCGAGTGCTAGAGAGGGTGGGGGACTTTCATTTGTGTTTGTGTGTTTTTGAGAAATAGTTTGTATTGACGATGGAATGGAGTGAGAGACAAAAGCCATTGACTCTTGGCTGCTCTTAAAATGGTCCATGAAAACTATTAAATGAAAACCAGGTAGTATTAAAGGAATAGTTCACATTTAGTTGCTGGTCTCCATTGACTTCCATAGTATGGAGAAAAAAAAAAAAAAAAAAGAAAAAACACTATACAAGTCAATGGGGACCAGCAACTGAAGGTGAACTATCCATTTAAATAGTGATGTTAGCTAAGTATACACAAAGTACTGTATACTCAACTGCAGATCAGCATGGACAGATGCGTTTGACATATGCACAGTTCCACCCATAGACTGTAAGAAAAGATGAATGACGCGCCTCTAGTGGTTTATTTTGGAGCTGGCAACCACATAGAAACCCTCTAACAACTAGTCTAATCACCTTAGCAACCACCCAGTGGCAACAACTACAGTATCCTGGTATCAGATTTTCTTTCTTGTCTGTCATTCAGTTAGTCATATCTCTTTATTACTCTAGCAACTGCCCAGAATGCCTAGGCAACTGCGTAGCAACAGCCTGGCATTCACTCAGAACACCTTAGTAACCGCCTAGCAACAGCCTGGCAACCATGTAGCAATCTGTTAATAAACATTCTAATCACCTTTGCAACCACAGTGTGTTCTGCCATCAGATATTTTTTTCTCCTAATCTGGTTAGTACTGTTTGCTGTGTAATGTTGTGTCAGACCTCACAGTCACAGTGCAGCACACGGCCTGAGTCGCTCTACAGAATCTAAAGAGCTAAATTTAGTTTGAAAGCATTTGTTGTCTGGATCCACTGTTGGTGTGTCAGCTGAGTTAAGCACAAATTACATTTTTAAACACCAGCCAATAATCTCATGCTTCCTTAAACATCATTTCATGCCAATCAGAGAGTTAATGCAGTAGCAAAAAAGAGTTATGGGAGCAAAATACAACACATTTGAAGGTACAGTTAGTGATTGTTTTCTACTACTACTATTGATTGCTTAAAGACACATTTTATTAACAACAACTTCACAGAATATTGTCATTTATTTTGATAATGACTTCTAGAATACATCATAAAAAAGATCAATGCTATTCACAAGATGGTCAGTTAATGCATTCACATCCATTATATTTGTAGTAAAATCAGTTGCACAACTTCTCATGGCTTATTACTTTATGATATAACTTGAGATCATTAACAGTTTTACTGTAAACTATCAGCGCTAATGCTAAAGTGAGCGGGTCAGTCATCTCAAATCTTGGGTGCGCTCATTCGTTTTTGTTGACAATCAGCAACAGATTGTTATTGTGGCACCACTTTGTCAGTTCCGCCACCTCCTGCCTTCTCATCATTGTGATTGATTAGCTCAATTATCCTGCCTTCATCATGAATTTAGTCTCATGGCTGTTGCAGCATGCTGGGAAACACTCATAAGTGGGTAAAGCGAACAGGTACTGGTAAGAGAGCAGCATTTAAGAGCACCAGCGTTCAGATTTTATCTGATTTCAATGATTCACTGCAAATGCTTTAAAGAAATGATCTTGCTTGGATAATATTTTAATGTTTTATTTGGATAATCCATGTATTTTAACCTCTATAAATATATATTTATGTTTTGCATGTTATTTATGTGTTGTATATATACATAAATACACAATGCACAATGTTGATAGATAGATAGATAGATAGATAGATAGATAGATAGATAGATAGATAGATAGATAGATAGATAGATAGATTGCAAGTTTATATCTCAAAATTTTTACTTATCTTCTCAGAATTCTGGGTTTATTTCTCAGAATTGTGAGCTATAAAATCAGAATTCTGAAATTAAAAGGAACAATAATCTTTATTTTTTATTTCTTGGCTTACATACTTTAAACGTGATTCATTATGATCGTACGTGCACTGTGTATAATGAGTACCTCGATATCTGGTCACCAGCATATGTGATTTTGTGGCTGCTTTGGGTCATCTTAGCTTAGCTTTATGAAGGTGGAGTGTTTTTGTTTGTATTTGCTGAATTTCATTACCAACTAGAATTGCAAAATAATGATTGTTTTCAAACCGGTGTCTTTCTGCCATTGGTGAGCCAATCACATAGTCCCACCCCCAAACTCATGCTCTTTTCAATAGAGAGAGTAGAACCACAGAGACGGTATCATACGGTATATTCAAAGATCCGTTTGTGTTAGAGGACCCGTGTCCTCTAAGATGAAAGAAAGTGCCGGTCTTTCCATAACCATGTAAAATCACACATCTACACTTTATCACCACTCCAACCATGGAAATGTAAATACATGCTTATCATTCAGGTATGACTTCTCGACTGGGAATGTGACACAAGCAAAATTGGTGCTATAAACATTGAGAGCAAAAGGTTGAAAATATCCTGAATGGCAGAGTCATCTATCCATGTTTTCAGGATGTGCAATATTCATTGTCAAGGCCAAACGCTTCACGTGTTTCTCCTTTCAAGAGTTCTCCGCACTTCATCTTCCTAGCTCGCTGAGAGCTTTAATGGCAGGTTTGGTTTTTTGGATCTGAAAATGGGCATGAAGGTAATGCATTTATATTGTGCTGGGATGTTTGTGAAAGTGGGTTGCCTGTTATTCCCTTTGTAGAGAGTAATAGCCAGCAGTCTTTGCCATATGGTGAGTGTTTCACAGTCGTGACTTTGTCTTTTGTATTCTGTCTGCTTGCATGATCAAGGTTATATCTGTGTTTTAAGCAGTTTCTGTTAAAGCAACTTAATGCAGCATTTTTTTCTTGTAGGAAGGAAACAGGAGTGCAAGTAGCCCTTATAGTTTCCCTAGTATATACCACATGCTAAACAAACATTCTTTGAATGTTCAGTAATCGTTCCTCCCATGCAGTGCATATTAAAGATATTGAACATTGGCTAAATGTTCCTGGTATTAGTATATAGTGCATTTTAGACAAATATTCTTTATACTTTCCGTAAATATTCTAATCATGCTTTGAAAACTGGCTTAATGTTTCTAGTATATAGTGCACAGTAAAAACATTCTTTGAATGTTGTGTAAATGCATTGCATACTAAAGAGGCATTGGCTAAATATTTCTAGTATATACTCTAGTGTGTGCTAAACAGTCTTTGTATGTACCATAAATTTTCCTATATAAGTGCACACTAAAAAGTCCTGATTTGAACAATGTTCCAAATATATAGTGCACGCTAAAGAAACATGGTTCAAAATGTTCCTAGTATGCAATGCACGCTGTTTTGATTCATGACTTTTCCTAAATGTTTGGTTAGCATTTCCCATTTTCTGAGGACACGTACTGGGGTGTCAAATCAACAACAGATACTCAACAAATACTGTCTGAAATGGGAAAAACCTTGAGTGAGGTTTGTGTTCGTGGGCTGTGTGTCTATATTTGTTTGAAATAGTTCCATTAGTGGAGACTGTATGTCTGACAGGCTGAACTGATTTGTATTCAACAGATAAAAGCACTTTTAGGAAACCTCAAATTAATGTTCCTCTTTTAAATTGCAGAATATGGCATGAATGTATTTGTTCCTTTTCCCCATTTTTTTTCAAGGTTTAATTTTTTATTTTTTTATTTTATTTTAAATTGAATTATCTAAATTTATATTATTTTTATTCTGCTAAACGTTACTTATATTCTGCTAATCTTTCTCAATATCTTTTGGGGCAGCTGTGGCCTAATGGTTAGAGACTTGGACTTGTAACCAGAAGGTCGCAGGTTCGAGTCTCGGTGCTGGCAGGAGTTGTAGGTGGGAGGGAGTGAATGAATAGCGCTCTCTTCCACCCTCAATACCCATGGCTGAAGTGCCCTTGAGCAAGGCACTGAACCCCCAGTTGCTCCCCGGGCGCTGGATATATCTGCCCACTGCTCCGGGTGTGTGTTCACGGTGTGTTCACTTCTCACTGCTGTGTGTGTGCACTTGGATGGGTTAAATGCAGAGCACCAATTTTGAGTATGGGTTACCATACTTGACAAATGTCACGACTTTCACTTTCACTATAAAAGCACAATAATAATAATAATAATAATAATAATAATAATAATAATAATAATAATAATAATTGTGTGTGTGTGTGTGTGTATATATATATATATATAATATATATATATATATATATATATATATATATATAAAATATTAAATAGTACTATAAATTGCAATAATAAAATAATTTCAAGGATTCTTGAAGTTGTGTATTTTTTAGTGCATGTCTGATAGTTTGGGAACAAAGTATTTCAAAAAGTATCTATTTTAATTATGCATTCAATCATGTATTTCATACAGGAAATAAGTGATATCATGGTGCCTTTAACAGAGTTTATGATGTTTGCATTGAGATAGTATTTGTCATCACTCTCCAGTCTGGATTATTGCTGTTCATCTTCTATAAGCCTGTCATGCCAGCTTAGAAACATTGTCTTTAACAGTGGAAAAACGTCTTATCTGTTGTAGCGTATGTATTTAATTCACTCTCTCTCATGTGCTAGCTATCGTTCTCAGTCCAGATAATCGTCCTGTGCCTGATCTGCTATCATAACCCCATTTTGTAAGATCCAGTCTTGCAGGTGAATCTCTTTCATCTGCAGCAGAGTGGTTTGGGAGGAGCTCACAGCTATATTTATCATTTCTGTCTCGTTTTGAACACTTGAAGACTTAGTTATCGTAATTCATCCTGAGATTTGCCAAGCACCTCCCAATTAACCCCCCTCCCCTCTCCGGGTGACCTCATCAGTGACAGCGTTACACCCTCGCGCTTGCCAGGGCCTCTGAAACACACACACACACACGTCTGACAGTCTGAGAAACAAGGCAGGTGAGAAGTAGTCCATGCGACATGTGCGCTAAAATCCAAGTCTTCTGAAGTCATATGACAGCTTTGTATGAGAAACAAATTTAAGTCATTTATTTACGTATGCAGCTCTTAAATCTCAAATTGTTGTATCAAGTTTGATGACGTTGATGCAGTGTCATTTTAGATATTATATTATTGATATTATTATTTATTTTATATTTAAAAAAAGAAAACACATGATGCATACCAGATGCAAAATATTGTCCATATTGTAAATTGAATATGTGTTCTGCATTCATGCCATGTGTCTGCAGCATTACTTCATCCTTGTGATGGTAATGTGCACTGCTCATAGGTCCAGCTGAATGAGTCACACGTGTCTCATAACTCATATAAATGGCCTTGTGCAGCTTTGATTTCAACCTCTGCTGTCCTGTTGTATGTAAATTATACTGATATATTCATATTTGACAGCAAAAGGGAGGCTAATGACAAGAGAAAGCATTCCTGGAGTTGAAACGAGGGACTGCTTTGTGTACAGAAATTACATGTACAGACTGAACATGTGCAGTTGCTTTTCCACCTCATTTGACCCTTGCTAGTCCTCATACTCTGAATTAGAGATTTGAACAAACCTCTAACATCAACTTTAGTGGGCAGAATACATGTGCTGTTGTGCTTTAAGGACTTCTTGTGATTTTCTGTCAAAATAAAAGTCTACAAATAAAGAAATTAAGACACAAATAACTAGCATTGTAATTTTACAGTTGTAATATAAAATAAAAATTAATATATTGCTTCAAATACTTTTTTTATTTTACAGTGAAATATTAAAATAGTAATATTTATTATTTTGGTTTTTTTTGAGTATTTTTTTACTTTTGTTATCATAAAATTCATAATTAGTATTGAAATGTTGTAGTTGTAAAGCACAATAAAATATGAATATTATATTATCTGTCTTGACATTTTTAGTTTATAATAATATTGCATTATTTATAATATAATGTTGTAAATATTATCATTTTACAGTTGTAATGCAAAATGAAATTCTTAATATTGTATTGTATTGAATACTATTTTTTATTTTATAGTGAAATATGAAAATTTAAATATTGCATATTTTGTCTAAGATTTTGTATTGATAATAATAATTAGAATTCTGATTTTACAGTTGTAATTAAAAATAAAATTGTTCATATTGTATTATTTTTCTTATTTTAAATCTCATCAGAAATTCCCCAAATCGTGCAGACCTAATTTAAAGTATTTCTACAAATCATCATCACCTACTTTCATAAAATGGAAAAGAGCAGCGTGAACATTCATCAGAACATCTCCTTTTGAGCTCGTGTATTTGTAGTGAAATATTGGCAACACATTTTTAATTTTTGACTGAACTATCTCTGCATGGTATGCTTTGAATATATGTTCTGCACTGTATGTGCATGATTGAACCTGTCAGTGGTCCCTGCCTGCAGCCGTATGCAGCGCGTGCGTCTGTGAATACAGTCAGCAGTGGTGATGGATCAGACAGAGATAATGAGAGATTAATCACTGGGATGTGATAATCACAACTGGCTCTGTCTTTACAGTGCAGCGGGTGGACGCTGCTCTTATCAGCATGTCCCATTTTCTTAAGTCATCACCCACTCCCTCCATCCACCCCCCACCCCCAGAGCAAGATAAGAGAGATCGTGCAACAAGGGTGGAGAAAAAATGGACAGTAGATAGAGAGTGCATGCTACAAATGGAGAGGGGGGCGTACAGACGCTTGGTTGGCTTTTATTGAATTGCATCGGCGGCTCGGAGGTGATAAGACAGAGGCGCGGAAAGGCCTAGTTAACATGAGTCTTATGCTCCGGAGGTTGTCGCCACGGTTACCGCTTAACTGCCCCCTCACATCCACCCAGTCCCACCTTCAGCGGCCGCCCAGGACCACCGTGTTGTTCTCGATAAAAGCTGCGGCTCTAGTGCGCGGTGACGCGGCCTCCGCATTTGCGGCGGCACCCTTTGATAAAGCGCGGTTTGTATCCCAATTTGTTGCTGCCGCTGGTGTCAGAGGAAACAGTTATTACACTCCCACCCCAGAAATTATCCATGGGGGCCAAAACAGAAATCTTCCAATTTTAAAAACATACGAGCGATTAAGTGTTGTTTGTTGTTGTTATTGCGCCGGCACTTGAGCGCGCTCGCGGAGGGTATCATTAACGCTAATATGTAGTTTTAAAACACAAAGCTGATGAAATGTCTGCGCTAAGCGGTTATTTATTTCTCTTGAGCTGGCAGGCATTGTAATACAATAAATGCTGCTGATGATAGACAAACAGCAGATTTGTTCGTTTGGCTGAATTATCGACATGGATGCCTCTAATGGTGGGATGCAGTACGTGATCGCAGGTAGGTGGAGCTGTAGAGTCTAAAGAAAGTGATCAGTCTGCAAAGACCTTTTAAAGAGCTTATCTAAATAGTTTGATTTATTGAACATATTGATAAATATTTCAATATTATACATATTGAAAGCATAACAAGCTCATATTTTTGGTTTAATTTTGCATGGCTCAAAAAAAATAAAGTTCTATAAAAAATACAGAATTATCAAATTTTTAATTAGAAATTTCAAAATGTCTAAATTTTTGTTAGCAATTAGAAATTAGAAATAAATTGAAATAATTTCAATTTTAAAAACAAAAAATAAACAATTAAAAAATACTCAAAAAAACATAATATTCATCAATAAAAAAAAAATGTAAAAAAAAAAATATTTAAAATATTAAAATATTGTATATTTTTTTATACTAGCTACATTGGAATCAAAAGTTTTGTGGCATTTAGGCCAAGTCTGCTAGCTGTTATTTTAGTAATAGTTATATACTATTATAGTATTCAAATTTTGAATAAGCTTTTATTTTTATATTTTCAGTTTTCAAATTAATTTTAGTTTTTGTTAAATATATATATAGTGTTTTATTTATTCAGTTTTGGTTTTCAGTTTCAGTTAGTCCAGTACTTAAAATTATAGTTATTTAAGTTAGTTGCTAAGGCAATATTTGTAGGTTTTTCATCTAGTAATTGTTAGTTCACGAAAGTGATTTTATTACAATGGATTAATTGATAGTGGTGTTAGTCATTTATAAATATCAGGAGCTTTGTTTTATTTTATGAAAACATCTCTACACCACAAAAAAAGAAAAACATTTACACACACACAAAATAGACTCAAAATATAAAATACACAAAAAAACCACAACAGCAAAAAAACACCATATAAGTGTTGCTTGTGTCTTGAGTTGAGTTAAACTGGTTCTAGATCAGTCCCCCGTCACAGACTCCAGCTGGGTCTCGAACGCAAACGGCCAAATCACCAGCAGGGAAGCTGCTGCATTGTGGGCCGTAATTGTAATCCTCAGAGCCAAAGAAAAGGCTTGTTATGTTTGTTAATTAAAACCGCAATCAAATTTCTCCTTTTAACCGTCTGCAAAAGCAAATATCTGTGCAATTCAATTCAATCACACCTACAACACACAAACACCAGGGAGAAGAGAATGGAGGGCAAATTGTGTCACATGCTAGTCTATTGTGCATTTGACTGTTCCCATTTGATAAAATGGGCTGTGTGTAACATTAGAGAGAAATTAGCTTCAAACATTCAAGAAAAGTAGTGAGCTAGTTAGTGTTTTTATTGCGCATTGTTCTGATGTTAACAGCTGTAAACCTAGCTATAAACATATCTACAGTTGAATTAATTTTAACTAATCTGCCTGGCAAGATTCTTTTTAATCTGTAGTTAACCTGAACAAAGTAGACAGTTTATATTAATGCTTTGTATAGCGCTGTTTGGTATCATTGATAATGTAATGCACATTTGTGTTGCCTTATGAATTGCATTGACGTATGACGTATGTGTATATATATATATATATATATATATATATATATATATACATTGTTTTTATTTTTATTTCAGTTATAGTTATCTTACTATTTAAATTTAGAAACCCATTTTAATTCAGTTAAACTGAATTAAAATGACTATATATATTTTCAGTTCATGTAATGTTTTTTTTTAATGGTTTTAGTTTTAGTTAACTAATTTTAAAATTAACAAATTTTAATAACTAAGCCCTGATTTTGACTATTTTACCTAATGTTTTTGTTTTTATGCTCATGAGTATCACATTATCATTTGTTACCAGTTGTGAGTCGAGTCTTTCATGTCCATGTAGAAAGTTCAAAATCAGTAACATTTCTGTTTTTAGTTGATTCTAACTTAATAGCTTAGATGGTAGCTGTTTATATGGGCAGTGCATTATTTTGTAGAACAGAGCTGTGTAGTGTTTGTGTGCATCTGCATGCAAGTGTGTGTGTGTGTGTGTGTGTGTGTGTGTGTGTGTGATTCTTCCAAGTGTATTTATTGATTGATTGAGCTGGATTCGATTAGTTCCGTTGAACTGCTGTGTGATTTTACACAAGAGCTGCCGCTACATATCAGCCGGCCTCACTGAGAAAACACACACACACAGACACAGGACACCTGTCACCTTTGATAACCCTCACTCCAGCAGATGGCCTTTGTTTGCTGTCCTGCTAACCTTCACCTCTTTCTCTTCACAGGTGTGTTATATAACGGCATGTACACGAATGTGATGCTCCTGTTTGCATGATAAGTGACGGACGATCTGTACTATTGTTTGCCCTGTTAGTTAATGTTATACATTAGAAGCTAAATCTTTTAGAACAAACAAATCAGCTGCCTCAGGCAATAAGAAAACACAAGCTGGAAACTGATCTTATATTCACAGGAAGTTCTGCAGAATTCCTGCTTATGCTCATAGAATTTTTACATTCAATATGCATATTCGTATTTTTAATCAAAAAAGAACACTGAATGTTTAAAATCTATCTTGAATTTGCTTTGTTTAAAAATAATTAAGTGGAATTGAAAAGTAATATCACTATACAAGGGTTTTTGTATTCATCCATCCACAATCCGTTGTTCCATCAATTCATCCATCCATCCATCCGTCCATCCATCTCTATCCATTCATGAACTGTTGTGCCATCCATCCATCCATCCATCCATCCATCCATCCATCCATCCATCCATCCATCCATCCATCCATCCATCCATCCAACCATGATCTGACGTTCCATCCATTCATCCATCTCTATCCATCCATCCATCCATCCATCCATCCATCCATCCATCCATCCTTCCAAACAACCATGATCTGACATTCCATCAATCAGCCCATCTCATCCATCCATCCATCCATCCATCCAACCAACCAACCAACCATGATCTGTTGTTCCATCCAACCATGATCTGTTGTTCCATCCATCCATCCATCCATCCATCCATCCATCCATCCACCCATCCATCCATCCAAACAACTCTGATCTGACTTTCCATCCATCCATCCGTCTCCATCCATCCATCCATCCATCCATCCATCCATGATCTGTTGTTCCATCAAATCCATCCATCCATGATCTGTTGTTCCATCCATCCATCCATCCATCCATCCATCCATCCATCCATCCGTCCGTCCGTCCGTCCATCCGTCCATCCATCCATCCATCCATCCACAATCTTTTGTTCCATCCATTCATCCATCAATCCATCCTCTATCTGTTGTTCCATTCATCGGTCCGTTCGTTCATTGTTCCATCCTTCCTTGCTTTATTTCTTCCTTTATTTCTTCCTTCCTTCCTTTCCTCAACACTTGTGAAATGTAATAATGACTCCTTCATCACTGTAAAAGACAAAGCTCTGCCCTTAAATCTTCCATACACTCTGCTGTCAAGTCTTTCAAGAATTCATATATTCAAAATTCAGTATAGCTCAGTTAGTATAGTTTGACCTCTAAAAATGACACTGAATATATCAACAGCTACTTTGAATGCAGTAGTGTGATTCATCTCTACAGTCATGTCTAGTATTCTCCACCTTACAATGACGACTTTCATTACGATGCGAATTTTACTGCGTTGCTTGTTGAGACATCATTTTGTGTAAACAATCAACATTTTCACCTCCATTGCACTCTGTCCAGCATCTCCTACTCTCTTTTCAAAAAAAATTACAGGTTGTGTACTCTGTGTGCATGTGTTTTTGAATGGTCTTATGTGTGTGTATGTGCATGAATGGCTCCAGTCATATCTATAGAACTGAAATGACAATGAGCTCTTGCAAACAGTAAATAGAACAAGTTCATGCAACGATAACTCATGATTGATTTTGCTTTGTTACTGAATGTTTATGCATGCATTTAAGTGTGGACATACACATTTAGTACACATTATACAGCATTCATTCATGAGATTTACTTTAGTTTATAATCTAACCTGTACAGATTGCATAGATTAAAATATCAGTTTCTAAAATTATAATGCATCAAACCAGGTAATAATTGTATGTTTTGTAAATGGGAATGTTATGTTCACATATGTACAGCGCAACTCATTTGGCAGTTGTTGATTTGCTGTAGGACAGTGAAGTCTCTGAGGTGCTGTGTGTTTCTTTATGATAAGGATTGGCTGTGAGTGTGTATGTGTGTGTGTTTGTGTGTGTTTTCCTTGAGTTTTATCTTTTTTTCCATAAGCAAATGATGGACTTGAAATGTTTAGAACAAAATGAAAATGTGAATCATTACTATAAACAGTTTTTTTTCCCCTTCATTGTAAAACTGGAACTTGCCGGAATGTTATGTTAAAGTTTCAGTCATTACTTAATGAGATGCTATATTGGTGATTAGTATATTGTATACAGTTCATAACTGTATTCATCATTAACTAATGTAATATTAATGTGCAAATGTACTTGAACTACAAAATGTAAGCTTTTTATTTTTAAAAAATGTGATGGGTCATTCAATAACTTGAATTTCTACATAAATTATAAGGTGATCCATACTTCACATAAACAAAATGGAAGACAATATTTTATGGTAAAATTATATTGCTGCATAAAATTTTACAGTCTTATTATACATATTTTTTTATACATATACTTTTTCTATCTTTATATATAAATGATTATATAATTTAGTTACTTCTGTTTTATTAATATAAATTTATAATTTTACCATACAATTATACAAATATTACAGTCTTGCATATATTTGTATACAGTACATTCAGTTGTGCCAAGTCATTTATTTATTTATTTATTATTCTGTAGATTTTTTTTAATAACCTTAATTCTGTCACAGTTATGTTCCATACATTGACTTTGGTTGTGTTTCTTTCATTTCCTGTTCTCCTGTTTAGTTTTGTTCTTTACCTAGTTTTCATTAGTTCCCTTGATTAGTTCATTCTGTTCACCTGTGTCCTGTTAATTTAGTCATTAGTCCATCTCTTGCTTTTGTATACTGTAAGTACTCCCCGTTTCTGTTCAGTCCTGGCTGGTTATTGTTTGTTTATGTGTACACTGCGTTGGTTGCCTGTCTTCCTGGATTTCTTGTCTGTTCCTCTGTTGATTATTATTAAAGACTGTGTATTAGTCAACTCATGCATCATGTGCACTTGATCTCCCATCAGCGAGAGTGACAAAAAATACAATAAATACAATATCTAACCATTAAAATTTTTTAAAACATATAATACAATTGGAGTAAGTCTTGCAGCTATTTTCTAGTCTTTTAAAATTTCATGTTTAAAGAGCAGGTCATATGGTATTTTAAAGTGTCCCAATATTGTATTGGAGTCCCCTACATCAGGTTTAAATGCATCTAAGGTCAGAAAACATTGTAATTTTCTCAGAATATACATTTAATATTAGAGACATTTGACAATGATTAGGAAATGATTCGTTTCAAGCAAGTTCGGAGCAAGCCCCTCCCTTCCTCAAGCCTACTCTGCTCTGATTGGTCAGCTGGCCAAACCTGTTGTGATTGGCACAGAGATGAGTCCTTGAGCCAGTTAGCCAGCGCTACCATTGACAAAGCACCTTCACATAAAACAATAATATAGTCAATCCGTTCTTATAATGACATAAAATACAAAAACACTTATGCAAGCGAATCATGCCCACAGCTAAAGTTTAGCTGCTAAACTGTGAACACTAGGTGGATACGCTAGCCGAGTGCTAACGTGACTAACTGATGAAACAACACAGTTTGTAAACCAAAAATATGTCTACTGTAATGTTTGAAGAACGACAGACAAAAGACGCTTGGTCTTAACTTTTAATCAGAACGCAGAAACAGTTGTATCACAGGAGCACCAGCCGAAATCACTCATCTTTCCCGCATTAACCCTGTAACTGCCAGTGCAGCACAATAAACAGCAGTTTCACAATTATTATAAAGTATGTGTGCTACACTACATTCTTTATTATTAAACAAAGTAATTAGAACAACGTCAGTCTACAATAATCGACATATTCTTAGGTTCACTGCTAATTTTTAGAACTACTTCAGTAAGACAGTAATATCGTGCTTTACCTGGAAACCTAAAGCTGCACTAGGTATACATCACATATTGGCACAAAAAACTGATATTTTGAGCACTCAATTGAAAATGTACACCTAACGTATCAATCGTACTACTAACAGGTCGTGGTTCAGAGAGCTTGTTAGTCCAAATTAAGAAGATTAGAAGCCAACGAAGATAAAAGCCCAGATTAGAGAAGCAGTTCTTGATAAAATGACAAGCACACAACAAAAGGCTCGAATTGTATTTCTGTGGTATCATTGAACACCTCGTCTTCTCAACATGATGTAAACGCACTAATAGCAAAAGTGTTTGTGGGCAGATCAGACTCTGTTCGTATTTCACAGGCAGGCGGGGATTATGCAAATGTGTTACCCAGTGACGTACACCGGTAACAGGCAAAAGAGTCGAACATATAACGACTCGTTACGGCGATTCAGAAGCGACTCTCTCTTTTGAGAGACAATATCTTTATTTATCATGCACTTTTTTGATTAACAACTTTGCAGATTGTTTTCATTTAAGGATAGCTACGTTATAAACTGCAAAAGAGAGATTTTTCAAAAACCCATCTGACCTGCTCTTTAATTAAATGTTTCTTGCCGATTCTTTGTAATTGGTTGTGAAATTTGCTATAGCAGTTTATGAGAGAAAGTTGTGTGTGTGTTTGTCTTTGCTCTTATCTCTTTGTTTTATGTGTTTGTGTGTTTGTTTTATGTGTGTGCTCCTTGTGTGTGGTTTGAGGTTAGTATTATTTAACCTTATGGCATATAATTGCTCAGCTATTAACCCCAGATTAACCTCAAACTGCAGAAGTCAGGGAGGAGAAAGAGATGACAGAAAGACAGCGGGACAGCCATCTCACATCCGCAGATTTCAGCTTTATGAAATGGATATACTCTCTCTCTTTCTCCCTCATTATCTAAAATACTAATTCATAAGCCTTTTCTACCCAACTGCCATAAAACTTTGAGATTTCACATGAAAAGGGACACACAGAGCTGCAGAAATACAAACCAAACCATTGACAAAATGGTACTTTTGAATTAAAAATTCAATAAATAAAAAAATTAAATAATATAAAATTAAATTACCTTAAATATATCACCATGTGAATGTGTATTTGTATACATATATAGTTTGCCACATTTATTTATTCATAGTAATTTGAGTAATTTAGTTATTTAAATGTTCTTTAGAATTAGTTTTTTTAATAAATATTTTTGTCTTAGTTTTTCCCTAAACAACATTTTACAGTAAATTACAGTAATATAAAACTTTGATAAATCCACTGTGAAAAATCATTTGCTATCTTAAATTTAAGTCAGTTTAATATGATTTAAGTATCAAATTAAATTATATTAAACTGACTTAAAAAATGAAGTTCACATAATGTAAAAACATATCTTGCCATAGCTTATTAATCATATCATTTTTAGTTTGACAGGGAAAAGACTTGTTTATTAACTAATAACCATTACCTGTATTTATTTAAAGTTTTTATTTTTCAGAGGGAATCATTTTTTGTTTGTGTTTCTGTTGGTCTCTCTGTTTTTTTTTGTTTGTTTTTTTTTGGCAGCACTTGCTTAGCATATTGTGGAGTCCCTTTGGCACACAAACCCACTCTGCAATGCATCTACCCTACTGTCCATAAATATGACGTGACATAAGTGACATACAGCCAAGTATGGGGACCCATACTTGGAATTCGTGTTCTGCATTTAACCCATCCAAAGTGCACACACACAGCAATGAACACACACACACACCGTGAACACACACCTGGAGCAGTGGGCAGCCATTTATGCTGCGGCGCCCGGGGAGCAGTTGGGGGGTTCGGGTGCCTTGCTCAAGGGCACCTCAGTCGTGGTATTGCCGGCCCGAGACTCGAACCCACAACCTTAGGGTTAGGAGTCAAACTCTCTAATCATTAGGCCATGACTGCCCTGTTATTTATAATCCATAAATTGGTTAAAAAGTTATAACTCTAAATCCTGTTTAAAAGCAGAGCCATTTGGGATTATTGCACCTACTAAACGATATGAACGCAAACACGTTGACCAAGGCTTTCGCTGGCATTCCTATTGCTGTAACTCAAACACTGTGTTTGTATGACCTTCACTAAATGTGTTTGATTCCTCTGAGACTTTGAGAGAGTGCAGCGGGACATATTTATCCAGGAGTTTTAGCGTGCGACTCCAGAAGAGTTGGAGCAGGATTTGTTTTATTGAGGCCCGATGATGGAATTTCAGGAGAGGGAGGAGGCGTTAAAGCAGCCATGAAATTGGTGGTCGGATCAGATGTGAATCCGAGCGCAAGAGTGAAAGGAATAGAGAGGTAAGGAGACGAGAGAGACCCTGCTGGCTGAAGGTTGGTCAGGATTAGAGGACTTCTGGGCTCTGGAGAGCCAGTTTAGAGCCAATTTTATTCTCTGCTAACTCGATCGAAGAGAAAGTCACTGGAGCCCTTTTTGTTTTTCGAGAGAGAGAGAGAGGGCAAGAGGGAAACACAACAATTCAGGTGTTCAGATGATCATAAATACAGTAAAAACAGAAAATAATGTGAAATAGTATTATAATTTAAAATAACTTTTTTTTCTATTTTAATATGTTTTAAAATGTAATTTATTGCTGTGATCAAAGCTGAATTTTCAGCATCATTACTGCAGTCTTCAGTGTCACATGATCTTTCAGAAATTGTTCTAATATGCTGATCTGCTGCTCAAGAAACATTTCTTATTATTATCAATGCTGAAAACAGTTGATTGATTAATGCTTTTTGTGGAAACCATGATGCATGTTTATTTTCAGGATTCTTTGATGAATAGAAAGTTCAAAAGAACAGCATTTATTTAAAAATAGAAATCTTTTGTAACATTAATTTATAAATGTATTAATTTTTGTTCAAATTGTGTCCTTGCTGAATAGAATTATAATTAAAAAAATTACCCTAAACCTTTGAACAGTGATGTATTTTATCGAGATTGAGAAACAAAATGTATTTTTCAATCACATTTTTTCCTTGTTTTCAGAATTAGCTTTACAATTTTGTAGTTTAATGATGAAAACTTAATAACAACAATAATAAAAGCTTAATAACAACAATAACAATACTTAATAATAACAACAACATTTATAATAATAAATAATAATTAAAGATTTTTGCAATGTGGGACATGTTTCCTTTGCTAAGCTCCACCCACTCGTTTACTGTTGCTCGGTCAGAAGTTTTTAAGTCTCAAAGGAATGAATTGGAGATTTTTGCATACAGTGCTATGATTTTCAGTATAACGTGCTTAAAAATCAAAATTAATACTTATGTGCACTGGACTGAAGTTGTGACGTTCTAAAGCATATGATTTGCTTTAACTTGCTGTATTACATTATGGAATGTGTTAAATTATGCACTAATGCAATTCCAAAAAAAAAAAAAACATTTAAAAGAAAAAGTTTCAATTTGTGCTCCATTTAATCTCAATGCAATTAGAGACCTAAAATTGTAGAGGTTGAGTCTCAGGTTCAATCTTATGCTTTTAGACTTCAAAGATGTGCTCATTTACCATTAGCCTCTTGCGACCTCTTGAGCTGGACGACAGACGGTTTCTGAACATTAAAGTTTGTCTGAGGAAACTCTGCATTCTCGTCAGGGCTCCTTTGAAGCAACCTCTCATCAGTCCACATCAGACTAGCAGCGGGATGTGACTGTTACCATGGCAGCTACATGCTAGCAAAACACCTTGAGTTTATCGCTGCCGTCTCTCATCTCCACAAACACTCGGACTTCATCAGTCCTACAGCTATGACCTGCTGCAGGGATTCACAGATCAAAAGGTTTATTATTAAAAGCTGTGCAGTGAAGACGTAGATTTTGGTTTGTGTGGTACATTTCAGCTAATAGGTTCATTCAGACAGATAATTTCAGTGTACCAGTTAAAAAAAAAAAAAAAGATTTGCTGATTCATTTGTTCAGTTGTGTTCGCAAAGTCATTTTGGACTGTTTGTTTTGGTTGATTCAGTTGGTTCATTTTAGTGAAATAGGTTAAATAAATAGATTTATTCATGCATATGAAGGTTTATTTTAGCAAATGAATCAGTCCAGGTGGTTTATTTTGAGGAATCAGTTCAACTAGGTTTGTGGTTATTGATTGCAAGCAGTTCTCTATGTATTTGAAAGGCCAGAACTGACTTTGAGTCATCGCTTAGTAGTGTTCACTTAATTCGCTTGTGACTGGGCAGATAAAGAGATTTGAATTGTCGTCAATCATTAATCACAGATACGTTTAATCCAACACTCTCAGTAGAGTTCAGTAAGTAAGTTCAATAAGTGAATCAGTTCACTGATCGGTTCACTTTTAATGAAGCAGTTGCTGATTCATTTGAGTATTCACTGAGTACTGTAGTGTTCAAAATAATCTGTCCTGATTGTTTTTTTTTTTATTTATTTTTTCAATAAATCTGTTCAGTTAATTTCAGTGAACTGATTCAAATTCACTGATTCATAAAGTTCAGAAATGTTGCTTCTGATGATTCCGTTCGATCTTAGTTCATTTTGAAAGTTGATTCAGGAAGCTCACTTGCTTTTTTTGTATACATTTTACATACTTTATTTTAATTTTGTATACATTTTACATATTTAACTTTTTAAAAAAAAAAAAAAAAAATATGTTTTATTACTAAATTTTTGATTAACTTTTATTAAGTGCTTTTAGTATAAATTTTATTTCATAGTTACATCAAGTTTTATGCTGTCACCCAATTGAAATAAGCATGGTTGTTAAGGCCCCCCAAAAATGTTTTTTTACTATTCTTCTAATGATAATCTAAAAGATATTATGCTCTTAATTAGCTTCAGAGTCACTACTTTTTGTTAGTATCTTATGTGCAGTGGACTGCTTTTTCAAAAGCTTGTAATTGAACTCATTTAAACGACTGATCACTGATCTGTATGTGAGTGCGTGTTTGTGTGTGTGTATGAGGTGGTTAGTCTGCAGTGTCACTTTATGCTCTGCTGATTTAGGATTCGCCCTCATCAGAACTCTGCTCTTGTCAAGCGTTAAAGTAGGAGAGAGAATTGACTGTCGCTCCTTAACTGATAAACTCGGGCTCTCTCCCCTCCATGAGAAGCAGCAGCTGCCAGTCAATAATCATTGTGCCTCTGCAGATGAAGGAATGTTTAGATACATCTAAAATCCTCTGAGTGTATGAGTGTGTGTGTGTGTGTGTGTGTGTATGTTTGAGATGTGTATTTTCAGATTAACGTTAGCATGGACATGCTGCCTGCAGTGAACACTAGGAGAATCCCTGCTCCCTACGACTCAAGGGCAAATGTGTGTTGGTGTATAAAGGGCAAATGTGTGTGTGGGATGTGCAATGTCTGTCAAACATTGCGCTTGTGTATTTGTCTTTGAAAAGAAATTGTGTGTACATGACATTTGTCACCTGTGATGGGTGCAGAAAAAATAGAGTGCCCCCATATTTCTACGATGTCAAACACTAGGGTCTAATATATATGTACATTATATATTAGGGTCTATAGTTAATATAAATATTTTACATATATACATGTATGAATTACATATATAAAAATTTTAATTCATTTATTTTTTAATAAATTTAGTATATAAATATATTTATATATAATATAAATATTTCACACACCCACCCACAATTACATATGTAAATATTACACAAATATGATTTTAATTAAAATAAATGTATATTTATAATTACGTTAAACTATTCAAAAAATATGCTCATTAATTTTTTTTTTTTTTTTTTTTGCTTTATTTTTTTGTAAATACGGCATCGCTACTAAATATATTGCATCAATTAAAATCATATATCATTCATTAAAATACCATTAGTTAAGTACTCTGAAGTTCATCATATTTTTGTAAAATGTAATTGATTATTTAATATGTACTATAGTGCATACTTGTCATATGGGTCACTTTTACAATAATTCCTAGTGCTTTTTTGTTGTTATGAAGATGGACAGCCCTAGTCCTGTTTTTTTTTTATTACAATATATGGAAATTAGAGGCCAGGAAATTCTCCAAAAACACCTTGTGTGTTTCATTGAAGTAAGAAAGTAAGAATGAGTGAATGAAGACAATTTTTATTTAAGAATTTTGCATTGTGACTTAATTTTTAATTATTATTAAGCTATTTGAAGCAATCACTCAGAGCATACAAGCAATCTTTGCTGCGAGTTTCACGTCGTCTGGCACCACTCACATGTGCTTTAAAAAATAAATTTAAAGCCACAAATTACACAAAATCAATGTGATGGCTTCAGTAGTCTGTTGTGTGTAATTTTGTAGATTTGCTTTAATGTGTAAATGTGTTTAGCAGAAGAGTTTATCTGAAGATATTCAGTGGTAGTTCCTGGGAAATCTCAGCAGGGAGCCACGCTTTCTCCAAACAACCATCTTACCTCTTCATCTGAGGTGCGTGTGTGTGTGTGTGTGTGTGTGTGTGTGTGTGTTTATTATGCCCGTTTAATGACTTTAGCATAATTGTCTCCAAGGCTGCAGCACTTATTTCTTAGCAGACATTATCTGTCATCTAATTAGGGGGAAGATGATTGGGAATGCCGGGAATATACAGACTCATGCGTGCATTTATACAAGCCTCAAACCAATCAAACATCAGTTATACACAGTTATCTCTGCTGGTGGTTATATTAAAGAGTGTCTAAATTTATATAAGAAAATAAATACCCAATATAATAATACCAATATAACGTATATTTCTAAAATAAAGAATAAGACTTTTTAGTATAAAGTCCATGTTGTGAAGTGTGCATGCTAGAACATTTTGCCAGAGCATTGTGCTTTCATGCATTCCCACAGTGGTTTAAATTGGTTAAACATGTCACTGGATTCATTATGTCATACTTTAGTGTTTTTAGCATGTATATAGAAAATACAGAGGCAAAAATCATGCTAGAACATGGTCATTTTCTTGGCCAGTTTTACTCAGCACAACAAACCCAGACTGTTCTCCAGAAATAAAAGCCATATGTGTCTTTGGGAGAGACAGAGTGGTTTGGTGTATGTGTGTGCTATCATGTGTTTTGGCTTTAAAAAGCCTGCATGCAAAATGAGCGTCAGTGTTTAATGTATGTTTGTGTGAGTTGATGAACACTGGTAATTGATGATGTGCTGCCAAAAAATGTCTGACATATTCCCAAAAGTAAAAAGATATTTTAGAGCAGATAAACAGAGAGGGATTTTGAAAGCGCTGGTCTGTTTGCATAGAGAACCCATTAGTTTAATTGATGGATGCTTGCCACAATATCCAGCCGGATTCAGACCTCATATGAAGCCGCCGCGCATTTAAAGGACACAGGGAAACATTTAATGGCTTTGCAAATAAACAAATGAGGAGTTATAGGAGTGTGAGTTTATGGGTCATTCTGTGAAGCAGGTGCCTTTTTTAGTTTCATAAGATGATTCTCAAACATTCTCCAAAAAATAGTTTTAGTAAATTACATCTTGTCATCTCAAACTGATGTGAAATATCATGTCAGGATGAAAATATGCCTTCAGAAAGATAAGGTAGATGGTTTACAGTTTATTTAAGGATTGCAAACATTGTACTCAGGGTCATGAAACTACAGCATGCACTTCAGAAAGTATTATTCTGAGGATTATAAATGATGCTGGCAAGACTGACAAGAGCAAAATCTGATAAAACTGACTTTTACTTGTCCCTGACGAGTTCAAAAACACTTCAGAAACACAAGAAACAGTTCATCCACAAATTCTCTCAGGCCAACCAAAATGTAGAAGAGTTTGTTTTCAGAACATTTTTGGAAAACGTAGCATTGTATCACTTGCTCACCGGTGGATCCTCTTCAGTGAATGGGTGCTGTCAGAATGAGAGTCCAAACAGCTGAGAAAAACATCACAATAATCCACACCACTCCAGTCCATCAATTAACATCCTGTGAAGTGAAAAATTGTGTGTGATGTGATGCAATGCTACATTTCTCCAAATAATTTCTCCAAATCTGTTCTGAAAATGAAACCAACTCATCATATGTCATGGATGGCCTGTGAGTGAGTAAATATTCAGCTAATTTCCATTTTTGGGTGAACTATTTCTATAAGGAAGTACATGCATACCAATGATGACAGGCTTTTCATTATTGGTTAAACTATCCCTTTAAAGCTCATGTGGATTATAACTAACTGTTAATTAAATCAGATCCCCATTAATTGCTGTACAGAAAAGTATTTTCAAATAATAAACACAGTGTTCATTATTGGTCTGTCTGCAGGCTGTAAAAAACAGAAGCGTGGTTGAACCGTTTCTATGTTTACATATCTAATTAGACTGCAGATACAGGTTTAATTATACAGATATCAGTTGTGCAAATTGTTTTTTGTGCGTCTGCTCCATGAGGTCTCTAGTGTCTCCTTGTCGGACACAGACACAGATCCACACATCACGGAGCACATGGTGTGTATAATGTGACCAGCTCAGTGTGGGTTAGCATGTGTGCCATGCTGTCCTGCGGGACTGAGAGATGCATAACCATATCACTGGAAGACCAGACCAGACCTACAAACACAGTATGACAGCGAAAGAGCTATCAGAGATTATTATGGTGTTTTTTTTTAACTATAATAAAAGTCCATTTTAAATGATTAAATAAATGATTAAGTAAAATAAGTATATGTATTGCTAATTGTATTTAATTGGCTTTTGTCAAATATTATTGGGATACTAAATATCAAATACCACTGTGGCAATATTATTTAAAATATACTTATACACATTTTTAGATTTTTTTTAATTAATTGGTGATATATATATATTATTTTTAGTTGATCAATCAGTTTTACTGTAGTTGTTTTAGTACATCAAATTACTTTAAAAATACTGAATTAAGTTAAGACATATTGCCTTAAAAGCTAGCTGAAATAAAATAAATTGATATTTTTTTTATATGTATATATATATATATATATATATATATATATATATATATATATATATATATATATATATATATATATATAAATATATATATATATATATATTTCAGTTAATATTTATTTTATTTAAAGTAAAAAAAAAAGTTTTTGTTTTTTTGGTTTGGTTATAAATAAAACAAAGTTTACTAGAAAAAGTTTTACAAGAAAATTATTTCAGATTTTCTTAAAAATGTCCTGTTCAATTTAATGTGTTACTTGTTACTTTTTTTTTTTTTTGATATTTACTAGCAATTTCTGAATGTAAATTGTTCCATATTTTCCTGCAGTTTATGATAACTACAATAACCAGCTAAAAAATATAGTTCGGAATGTTTACAGCTGACAAATTAATATAGAAATCAACCGATCAGATTTTAGAGTCTGTTTTATGAAAACTGTTTTACTTATTTGACATAATGAACCCTTGATAAATGGCTTTTCAGACATGCTCTGCTGCTTAGTACCATGAACTCATTAGTTAACTTATAATTAAAACAGATTACACATGCATATAGATAAAGTCATCATTGCGATGCCTTGGCTTTAGGGGCTTGCATGCAGTTCCTGAGAGTTTCTCTTAAACAGATTTACCTCTTGAACTGCTTTGTTATTTGGGTTTACCTCGTGAACTGGCCTTTTGTTCCTTTCTTTCATGGTTTGTTTTCTGTGATGACTTTAGTATCTAACTGAACCCCAGCAACAGCATTGCAAATTCTGCCTTAATATTAGAATCTACACTATTAATAATACAGTTCAGCCCTAATTTCGACTCTTATAGTTGCTAAACATTTCATTTGCAGTCACAGGTGTGTGTATATAAGATACTTTCATGAAAGCGTCAAATATGGCTTATCCAGTCAGGTTTCAAAGTTTATTTAAAGCCCATTTTACCATAAAGTGAAGCCTGTGTGTGGTAGAATTAGGCCTTATCTCTTAATACCCTCATTAGGACCTTATCAGTGTTTTAATGCTAATTAAGATGCAATTTAAAGTGACATCAAATGAGGACCCGGATGCAGTGGTCACTTTAAACCGTTAGCACATACGTGAGCAATCACATTACTGCAGTTAACACACGTGCACTATAATGAGTTCACAGAAAAGTCACACACTTTCATATTTACGCATAAATATTCATATAAACAGTCTTTCTCTTACACAGCTACACCAAAACGTCTGTTAGTGTCCCATTTTCATTGTAACCCTCTCATTGAGCTGAACACCGGCCAGCCCTCGGTTCTCAATGGTCTTCAATTAAAGTCAGCATGTGTTACTGAGATCCTCCTCAGTAAATGTCCACCAACTGTTTTAAATGGCACTTTTCAATGCATCTGTTTGAGGACTAGCATTAATCAAAGCAGAACTTCTGGTCGGCTTGAAACTCCTCTCCAAATGCACAAAGACCCAGACTATTTTGTTGAACTACTGTACATAACTTGTATTGTATTTATTTATATATTTTTTATTATTTTTTATTTTATTTTATTTTTTACGTACGATAGAGGGCAAATGTTTGGAATGATTACAATTTTTAAATGGTTTATGAAAGAAGCCTTTTTTGCTCACCGAGGCGGAAATTATTTGATTACAAATACAGAAAAACCAGTAATATTGTGAAATATTTTTACACTTTAAAATGACTGTTTTCTATGTGAATATATTGTAAAATGTAATTTATTTCTGCGATGCAAACTAAAATTTCAGCATCATTACTTTTGTAGCATTATAAATGTCTTGACTGTCACTTTTGATTAATTTCATGCTTCCTTGCTGAATAAAGTGTCAATTAATTACCTTTTTAAATCATACTTACACTACCATTTAAACCTTTAGGGTATCATGGTTTCCATAAAAACATTAAAAAACATTAACTTTTTACAAAATTGCTAATAATCAGAAATGTTTCTTGAGCAGCCAATCAGCATATTAGAACGATTTCTGAAGGATCACGTGACACCGAAGACTGGAGTAATGATGCTGAAAATGAAGTTTTGCATCACAGGAATAAATTAAATTTTCAGATAAATTCAAATAGTAACCAGTTATCTTAAATTGTAAGTATATTTCACAATATTACTGTTTTGCTGAGTTTTTGATCAAATAAATGCAGCCTTTCTGAGCAGAAGTGACTTATTTCAAAAACAACATCAAAACAAAACTTAATTATTCCGAACTTTTTGCCACTATTGTATATCATGGTGATTCCTTTATATTCTAACTGTACTTTGCAGTACCATGCAAATAATATTATGCACAGGTTTGAGGGTATTTTGCACTGTAGGCGTCTCTCGTGTGTGTAGGGCTGTTGTTTTGGGGCAGTAACTAGAGTGTTTTGGCGCAGAACAGACTCAGTTGTACACTTAGCTGGAGACGGATACGTTACACGCTCAGGCCTGACATCACTGTAGGTGTTATTAAGATGGATGAAGAGATGAGCAAATGCAATCGGATGTGTTTAACAGCATAACCCTGCAGCTCTAAACACTTTTGAAATCCTGAGATGCAGTATCTTGTTAGAGGTGTTTGCTAAGGCATCAGCACTGCTGTTATTATTGCTCAGAGATACGAAAAGTCGCCAAGTACATTTATGCTTACGTTTATGCATCTAGCAGACACTTTTATCCAAAGCAACTTACAAAAGAGGAACAAAATCAATTTGTCAAAGAGCCAGCAATATTTGTAATATTCAATTCTAGGTTTAGACAACTAGATTAGGAAGCAAACTACAGCAAGTTGCAAGTGGTTGAAGCAAGTACAAACACAAATATTAAACTTCACTGCATTGTCTTATTATGCGTTTAATATTATTAGCATTATGTCATTGGGCTTTAAATTCTCAAACTAAGAAAAATGTTTCATTAATATCACAAATGTATCATTTATTGTATATGGTTGAAATAATGAGATGCTATAATGTCTTATTTGATGGAAAAATATCAAAGAAACAGTTTGATATAAAAATAGTTTGATAAATGATTTTAATAATCTTATAAAAAATTTAATAAATTGTATATATTTAAACATTAAATAAAATATTGAATGTGTATGTATGTATATACAGTATGTATGTATATATATGTGTGTGTGTGTGTGTATACATGCATTCTTTTACATTTGATTTAAATTAATTTTTTTAAGATTTGTATAAGTGTTATGTATTTAAAATGTGCATTTCATATAAAATATATGATTAAATTGAACATTTATTTATTTAGTAAAAATGCTAGTAGTATTAAATATATTACGGATATGTAATCACAGTAACTAGCTATTTAAGTTTGAGAATTCCCCCGTATGTCTTGGCTCTGTTCCATTTTCACCTCTTTTCATTTATCTTCCCTTTTGCTTTTCTCCATTAATCAGTTTTTCTTCCTGTCCCCCACACACACACATACACACACACACACCTTCTCTGCTGAGGCATGCATGAAAGAGGATTTCCTGAAGACCAAAGAGGGCCATTACCCAGGGGTCATTAGGCCTCAAGCAGAGCATGTCAGCACTGTAACTCTATTTATGTTTGTGTCTGTGTGTGTGTGTGTGTGTTCATAACACACATTTGCGTGAATTTCTGTATACATGCAGGAGAGATTCGTGTTGCACGTTTTTTATATGTTGGCACATGTTAGTTCAGAAATGACTATACATCGCCAATACAAATACTCTTCTTTAAATTCAGTGTTTTAAATCGCCAAATAATGTTTGGTCTTAATAATTTAGACTTTATTTATTCAGTCATTTTTCTATTTAGTTTTAGCTGGTCAGTCTTTGGCTGTTGTCTTATTCAAGAAACAGCATTGCATTTGTTTTATTATTGACGTTTAAGGTGGTCTTTAGCATGATCGCCCCCCTTAGCCCCCGCTGGTTCCCACAGGTTCCCACTGGTAAAAATTCTCAAGAAAAAGCATTAAAAGCATGCATATTTTTATTGCTCATGCAATATTCAGAGTAAAACATCTTTTATAGTCACATGTCATCGTGGGAGTTAAAAACAGGATGGAGAGAAATCTTCCAAATGCACAAATCTTATCATAATAGAAATGAAAATTGTGAAATTGCATTTTTTCCTGTCGAACACATTTAAAAGCACTATTCAGATGGGGCTACATTTCCCTAAGGAGGTACATTTGTGTTTCACAGACAAACTTTGTCATTTCAGTTCCATTCAAGCTCTCAACTTATTCTGCTTCACACATTTGGGATAAGATTGAGTTATGACATACAGTATGACCTTTGTGCTTGCAGTTTTTCCCAGGTTTCTTCACACACTTGAAATGACAAGTGCTCCACACAGAGAATAAAGCTAGTGTTTCTTCAAATGTTTTTACTTTGTTCTTTGCTGCCATCTTGATGCACATTAGTGAGCGTCTGTAACACCCACATCCAGACTATAAACCAGAGATCCCAGTCCCGTCTGAATCAGTGCATGACAGATGTTCATACAGTAACTGTAAGTCAAGAGAGCTCATCCAGTCCAAATAATGATAAAAAAAAATGTCTTCAAGCCATCTCAGATCAGCTCCTAGTGCACTTCCTCCAGCTCTAATGAATCTGACTGATGAAACATCACTGCTTTACGCCGTCTCTGAGGGTTGGCTGAGCGTGTGTGTGTGTGTGTGTGTGTGTGTGTGTGACTCATCATCAGTTTAAGACACTCTGGCATTTGAGCATAAAACTCCCAGAATACCCTGCAGCTGGTGGGAAAGGTCTCAGCTAATGTTTTGCTGTCTGAGGACAACACTGTTATCTCCTGTCAGCTGCTGATTAATCTTTACTGTAAATCAGATGATGCCCAAGACATTTTATTGACTTGCCATTAGGTGTAATGACAGTGTATGAATTCAATTAGTTTATGTAGCATACACATGTTAAAGCACCACATGTACATAAATGCCAAGATTTTTCCATGCCAGGGGGTTTCAAACAATTGTAAATTCTTTAGAGGGGAAAAAAGTTAGTGTTTGTAATTTCATTCTGCTTTTTTTTTTTAAGATGGAAGTGGTTGGAATTCATGAGATACAATGTGATTTTCTATATAAAATGGTAAATAATATTTTTGAAAAAAAAAAATATATATATATATATTTATATATGTGAACTGTATATAGTGCTACAGAATTTGACATTACAATTTCATTTAGCTTTTTAAAGATTGGTTGGAAATCATGAAATACATTATGATTTGATATATAAAATGATTAATATTATTTTTGAAGAAAATATGTATTTATTTATATATGTGTATATTATAAAAATATTAGAATTATAAGAATATTTATTTAATTATTGATATAATTGTTCAACAAGTGTACTGGTAAATATTATTAATCATAAATTACTAAATTAATATTTATGTATGTGTGAATTATTGTGATAATACTTAATAATTATATTATATTTATTACATTATTTATTCAACAAGTGTTATTTATAATAAATAGATAAATTACTCAATATTTGAGGGTTGGATATGTATGGTTGGATTCTCTCCCCCAAATCAGTTCCGTTTCACAAAATACATCACATTATGAAGTAAATATGGCTTGTGTATTTGCTTTCAGGTTGACTTTAAGTGTGGAAAACTATATTAAGTGCTATTACGATGGGTCCTTGTTTTCCCAGGCTTATATATCAGCAAACATGACTCTGTGTGGTGTTGTAAAGCACTGTTAAACACAGACCAGCACTGTGGGTCTCTGCACTCGGTGGAGAGAGATGTCCTGTGTTTTTTTTTTTTTTTTGTGAGCTGAACATTCTGTTGCATGGCCAGAGACTGGAGAAATGAATAAAGAGAGCAGAAGATAAGACAAGCGCACGTGGACTGCTGGAACCTGCGTGTCGACGGGTTATTTTAGTATTAGTAAAGAATTTGTTGTGCCCTCTTTCTTTCTTAGAGACAGGAGTCATACGCTATGATTAATTTCTCTCCAAGCATGTCCTACATGCGTGTGTGTGGGCCGTGCATGCATGCGTTTATGTATCCAGGTATGTGAGTTTCCCCCTCGGCGCTGCCTTCAGCATCTGCCTCTTTTGCTTGATCAGTATCTGATGGTTACTGACAGGCTTTTCACCACTCGCAGGCTCTCAGACTGGCTGGGATCGATTGAGTTTGAGGCCATTCATCTGTGTGTTTTACTCTCGTCTCGTTCCCGTATGTTGTGTCTCATTGATGAGCTGAACGATTACTGGAGAACTGTGCTGTCTGTCTTTCTGCCTCCTGTAGGAGAGGACAATCCCAAATGTGATCTCTTTAACATCTCACTTGTTTTTCATAGACAGCATTCAGATTAAATGGTGATTTTGAAATCAACATGAAATCAGATTAATTGTATTTATGTCCCTGGTCTTATTGTAAACAGTTCATTGATGCATTCAAAAATTATTTGTCTTCACAATCTTACATAAATTATAATTGTAACTTGCTCTGCCTCTGAAAGAACTTTACATTTTGGATGATGTCACCAAGGCCCACTTTTCACAATCCAATCAACTTCTGATTGAAAACATCAGGACGATCCCTTTTTTTAATTAAACTTTCTGTTTTACACAGAAATACGTCATATTAATGTGAGCTGTGGATACTGTTTTATAGGGCTGCATGATTCATGGAAAAATTAACCCCAAAACATGATTTGGATTAGTGGAAATATCAAATATTAATATTTAAATTTTAATAAAATTAATTAAATAAAAATAAAAATTTTATTATTATTATTTTTCTTTAATTCTCATTTTTTATTTTTCAGTGAAATATTAAAAAGTACAATTTCTTATTTTGGTAAAAATATTAATACTAACACTAATTCTAATACTACTGAAAACAGTTATTATTCCTAAATTGTAAACAAAGAAATGTACTACTGTAAAATAAACATTATAATAATAATAAAATTATTATTACTACTAAGTAAACATTTTGAACAAAACAAGAAATTTTACTATTATGCAATAATGATAATAATAATTATTATTATGATTATAATTATTATAATGTCATATTAATAAATTATCACACAATTTTTAATCCAAACAGCTTTAAAAGAAATCAAAATCAAAGATTTTTATGAGAAAAATCACAATTATATATATTTTTTCCCCAAGTTGCACAGCTGTAGGCTACTGTTTAATATAATGACTTTAATTTCCTGCATCTCAGATGTTTCTCCTGGTTAAGCAATCCCAGTATTGTCTGATGTGTCTCCTATAGACTTTAAAAGATCTCGACTGTCTCAAACTGTGCTCAGTTGTGCCACCAAAGTCTGCCATTAAAGTTTGGAGATCTCAAGATGAACTTCTCTATTTCTAATTAAATTCTCATTAAAAGACCAAATAATCTCTGTGAAAAATATACAGTAGCACTATAGTCATACTGTATGTCAAAAGAAGGAGGAGCAGCCAAAAGACCCTAGTGACTACTCAGAAACCCCCAGCATCATGGTGGTGAGAAACACACTCACATTTCTTCACATAATCTAAAAATCTAGTTTCTAATTTTATTTCTTTAGTCATTTTAGGGGAAACATCTATAAAGCTGATCCTTAAACGAAACCGAGCTGAGAACTCCATTAAGACCAGCCTCTGGGCTATGAAATTTTGCTCTAGGCTTTTCAATTTCTCTTTCTCTCTTCCTCAACACAATGTAAAACTCAATTAGGGAGAACAGCAATCTACAGCAATGCCAAACACACTCCATTGGTCTCCTCTATGCTCAGTTAAGCTGCTTGCATGTCAGGCGCGTCTGCAGAGGAAGAGGGATCAGTGCCTACTTCTCATTTTCAGCACTGGCCACTTCCCAGGAATCAATACTTTTCTGATGGTTGGCTGGATTCAAGAAAGGGGGCGGCGGGGTCTCCTCATTACGCTTTCACTAAGGGACTGATGCTTAATGTGTCTAAGCTGAAGGAGGCCTGCTCAACTCATTTACTCTGGTAAAAATAACATACACACTAATAATTATACTGAGATTCAGTGGCAGTGTAATTTAAATAAATATATTTCACATTTTGTACAGGATGGTACAAATAGTAATGCACAGTATAAAATGACACATGGTATGTAATGTTCTGTGCCATATTCATCATTTATTCAGTATTTATTTCATTTACATGAAGCATGATGGTACTATCATGTTTTTGACAGTACCATAGTAATACCCATTTTATTTTATTTTATTTTATTCATGTTTTACTTTATTTTATATTTTATTATATTTGAAGCTTTTTATATTTTTATGTAATTTTAAATATTTTAATTTTATATTTTATTTTACATTTATTTTATTTAAATTTTAGTTTATATTAATTTATTTTATATTTTAATTTAATTGAAATGTATTTTATTCTTTATTTTATACTTGTATTTTATTTTACATTTTTATATTTCTAATTTATTATATATATATATATTTTTTTTTGTTTAACATTTTTAAATACTTTTTTAAATTAAATGAATAACATTCATTTAATTATTAATTTAAGTATTTCATTCTTTTCTTTTATTAGTTTTGTTTCAGTTGATTCATTGTAAAATCAATGGTCAGTGTTTATTTAAATGTGAAGGTGAATACAATGATAATACTATTAATTATCATTAATCTACCTTTACAGCTGAAATTACACGAGGGGTCAATACAATATGCAGCTTGCTTCCACTTTAGGTCATTCCCAATGCATTTTCTCTGCATATTTCTCTTCTTACATGCCACATATCTGTAGTCATATTCTCTTGAATCTCAGTGCATTTTTATTCAGTCTCTCTTCTCCTTCACTCTTTCCATTCAGGAGAGATGTGATGTGTTTTTACAGCAACCCTGATGCATTGGACTCTAAAGAAAGATGCCATCGTCATGCATTAGACAGCCAAAACATCTCCAGTTCACACATCAGTGGGAATGCATTCTTATATCCAGCCAATCAATTTTTCTCAATTCAGTGTGAAGCCAGCCTCACGAAAGCTGCAAATCAAGCTGACAATAGTTTTTAATGACTACAAAATTAGTATTAATCAAATACTCCTTAAAGACCATAATGGTCTGTCTTAATATCTGATCGATATCTGTGATTTTAAATCGTACCCTAAGTAATTAGGTGCTAAAAAAATGAAGGAAAATCTCATTAGTATTCGTATTTGCACTTAACCATTTACATAAACATTTATGAATTTATTTGAAGTATAAATTAGTTTAGTGCCTAATTACTTATGGTAAGATGTAAAATTATAATAATATATTAATTAAAATGAATAAATGATTTGCTTATTACTAAATGTTTAAATACAAGTTTTACGAATCCTTTCTATTTAGTGTATATCATAAATGAATAAATATTTGGGGTATTATCAGTGATGCTTGATTTAGCCAATTTCAAAGTCAGTGTATTTAATATAATTTATTTAATACATTACATACATTTGTAATTATTTCTTAGTTTACATCTCACTGTAATTGGCCAGCATTAAAGATTTCTTTCTTTTTTTTTTTTTTTTTTTTTAGATAAATCAAGCATCATTACTGTTGCTTTTACTTCAAATATAATTATTTTATAATATTAATTTTAACTGAGATTTATGTTTCTAAAGCTGTGTATATGTAAGCACACTGTCAATACAACCATTTAATATTAATATAGTGTATGCCTTTAAATTAATAATAAAATGTATATATTTTTATTCCCTAATCTAAACTCAAAATACTTATCAAGAATATGAAATGTAACAGACAGACAAATGTACGGTGACAATAATTTTAGTTGCAATATTATAGAGATTTTAAATTGTTAAATTGTCATTGTCAGCCTCTTCAGATTCCACTACTGCTTTCAAAATGGACAAAAGATGTTTGAAATCTTTCGAACTTGTAAATGTATGATTATAAACACACATGGCAGGGAGCAGAAAATTAATGGAAAGGAATTTACCAGATGCTGGCAAACTTAATCATGATGCAATTATCCATCCTGCAAACACACACGGGAAATAAGGATAAACTGAATGCAGGAGTGACAGTGTGTGTGTGTGTGTGTGAGAGAGAGAGAGAGAGGCTGACACTGTGTTTTGGCTGCTCTGATCAATACTGAGTCAAGGGCACCTGAGACAGCGTGTTTGAGGAAGAGGCAGTGTGTCGTTTGTCCCTTTCTGATCGGATCATGCGATAACATCCTTGTGACACAGCGGCCCTGAAGGACATCTGTGTTTCACGCTCTAACTAGTACAGACAACAAGAGAATAACCAACTCATGAATTAGGGAATTCCCACAAGATGGAATGAATTCAGGCTTTCTGCTCATTGAGCACGGAACACAAAGCCAGTGTTTGTGTGTGTTCACTTTTTTGGTCCATCTATGCATTGATTAAATGAATTTAAATGTCACTGGATTATATAACAGTATTGATGCTGCAGGATCTTTTCTCTTCACTGACTTCACTGTTCTTCATTTTTGCTCAATGTCTTATAATCAACTGGTGTTTTAGTGATTTTTAGTTTTAAGTGAGTTCCTCGCAAACAATTTTTTTTCAATATTTAAAATATACAGTATATATATATATAATTTTTATTTTATCATCTAAAGCCTAACAAAATTAGTTTTGTGAAAAACCATTATGCACATGAATTCCGGTACCATAGTACTTCTCAAAGTACCCTAGTATTACCATGTGAAACCATGATATCATAATGTTGTGACATGAATATCACAATATGAACTGACATCAATTCTCTTAGCTACCAATACGATTTTGGCTGATACCTCAAAACTTGCCATAATATGATTATGATTTGATTGAACATTTAATTGAGTCTCTAAAAAAAATGCTAATCTTGTGTCCCAATTGGGAAATCCCTAACAAAAGATACACTTTTTTTTTTTTTTTTTAATAATAGGGAAAAACAAATAAAGGTACTTGCACTTCATTTTTCATACACGATTTGTGCATTTGGATATGTTGCACATAGCTTTAGAAACAGAAATCTTCATTCAAAATAATGTGTACTATAAATAAATGAATACGTAATTTTACATAAAAGTATAAGCAATAGTAATAATGATGCTTGATTTAGCCTATATTTTTCTACTTTAATGGTGGCCAGTTACAGTAAGGTGTTACAGTTAGGTACAGTAAGGTTTTTTTTACATAAAGTAACCCCTTAAATCTTAAAATCATCTATCATTATTTTCACATGTTGCATTGAAACATCATATCATTTGATCGATGTTCAATGCATATCAATCCATATCAATCAAAAAATGATAAAGTTACTATTGTATATGTCTAAAAGCATGTTCAAAAAATTATCATGATATAACCTTGCCATAGTGGTTAAACAAGCATGGACAGAATCTTGCTTACTATACAAAAAAGTACCACAAATACAAAAAAAAAATATGTGTGGTACAGTGATGCTATCAGGTTGTGGTTATACTATGGTACTGAAATGTACTATTTATGTAAGATACTTCAACGAATAATCTTTTTTGTTAGTGTATAGCCTACAACATTATATTCACATACAGCTTTTGTCTTATTTAATGAGTATAGTTTGGATAACTACTGGACAAGAGGGTCTTCCTTAGTCGCGCGCCCCCGTCTGTCACGCAGGGAAAACGCGCTTCCCCCGTGTGTGTGTGTGTGTGTGTGTGAGAGAGAGAGAGAGAGAGAGAGAGAGAGAGAGAGAGAGAGCAAACAAGGCTCAGCAGCGGCAGCAGCATCAGCGCCAGTGGCGGCAGCAGCATCTAGGCATCTGCGCGTCTCCGAACTGCCTTGTCTCGCGCCAATCGATCCCTCAGCCCCGTTGCCGATTGAGATCTAACAGCGGCTTTGGATCTTAACGAGCCTCCTCCATCCTCGTCCACAGCTCGGCGTCTGCCTTCGTTCGCTTGACTACCGGTTCCGTTTATATCTACCCAGTTTCTTTAAATTTTAATGGGAAATGGCGATGTTTGCCCAGTCTTCCAGTCTGCTCTGCCTGCTCTCCGTTCAAACTGTGCTGCTCCTCAGCCTCTCCTCACCGGGAACGGCGACGCTCCTCTTCCCTCAGCACTACACGTAAGTACCTCAGAAGCGCGAGCGCGGAGAGGCGTCGAACGCGCGCGTTTCACAGCATCCCAGTTTCGCGAGACGCTCAAGATATCTCCGTTAACGCGGACGTTAACGCGTCACTCTGTTTTTATTTTTATTCTCCGTTCATATTTGTAGTCCTAAGCAATTCTACATGACTGTATACCATTTCCAAGTAGGTTAGTCATTCAGTTATTGATCGAAAGAGGTGTGACGGGAGAACGGCGATAGTTAGGGCTTCCGCGTAGATTGCTTGCTGTTTTTGCAGTCATGTTACCGAGCACGGATACGGTAACGACTGGAGACTGTTCAGCGCGTTTGAACGCAGCTACTTTTTGACGGAAGCGCATCAATCAAACGTATTTTTTTTTCTTTTTTTTTTTGTACTGGTTGCTATTAGATTCCCACAGTCATGAATAAGCTGAAGACATCAGGGAATAATAATTATAATAAAAAAAAATAAAAAAATAAATAAAAAAATGCTGTTTTTTACTCTCTGGAATGTCATTTTAGGATTGTTTATCTAGCTCCGCTTAGATCCATTTTTAAGTAATTGGTCAAAACGGTCTGGAAACCCTATAACTTCTGTTTCTTTAAAACATATGTTAGTTTTAGTTTTGGCTATGCACTGAAAATCCTTGAGTCTCAGGCTGAATTCAGATACGGAGAGCATGATGACTTTCTCTGTATCAGTGACCTGTTTGATATTGATTATTACTTATAAACTACCCATGATAACTGCCTGGAGGAAAATTTCTCTTTCATTTCTCTTTTGTTTAAGCATCAACTTTCCTCAAAATTAGACACAAGTGAGACAACTGTTGACACACAGTAAGAGAGCAGAGCTATAATGTGGTTTACTCTGAATTGGATGCATTTATTTGTGTTAAGGAGAAACAATTGTGATGTTAAATGTTTATCAGTCAGTTCTTCCCCTTTTTTCTCCAAAAACGGCAGTAGATTTCTAATGCATTTAATCTGATATATTAAATAATCAAACAACCCACCAATCATAAAATTTATAATTGCCTTTTACAAACATGTACAAAAACATACTGCAGCATACTATCAGTTGTTTTTGCCTTGGAGGCATGTAAAGCATCTCATTTTTGTGCTGTGCACCAGCCGCTTTCTGAAGTGAGGGTGTTGGGCCCATGCCAGTTGTGTGCTCGTATGGGGCAGAGGCTGGATTTGTCCGCTGTGTGCCCACACATGCCAGTCCCCAGTGGATTATCTCGTCTCTCATGCTGTATGAAATCATTGAATTTTGATGCTATTCATTTAAATGTAATACTTAACTTAAAAAAAAAATTTGTTATCTCATCTCATTACATACACATCCAAAAAAAAAATATATCTCTCTATATAGAAAAAAAAACAAAAAATACATTTTCACACACAATTCAGCTGGTGGGTTGCAATCCAAAAATGGGTCACAAGTCCAATTATTGTGCAAATAAGTCTATGATCAGACATAGTAAGGATAGTATAACAAATAGACATATTAAGTGAAGAAGTGAAGTGTGAAGTGACGTGACATACAGCCAGGTATGGTGACCCATACTCAGAATTTGTGCTCTGCATTTGACCCATCCAAAGTGCAAACACACACCGTGAACACACACTCAGAGCAGTGGGCAGCCATTTATGCTGCGGCGCCCGGGGAGCAGTTGGGGGTTCGGTGCCTTGCTCAAGGGCACCTCAGTCGTGGTATTGCCGGCCCGAGACTAGAACCTCTAAAAACAATACCACAAAACCCCCCAAAAACATAAAAACTTATATATAAGAGGAGAATTTTTTTTTTGTATGTGTTTGGTTGCTGACATCAAAGGACATTTTTATATGATAAAATTTTGGCTACTCAGTGTAAAAACACAAACACACACACACACACACACACACACACACACACACACACACACATAAACAATATATAAACATATATTATTGAAAAAAATGTTGCTACTCTTGATCCAGTGAAATATATTATATTGCATTATATTATATTATTTTATATTGCATCATATTATATATTTGTATTTAGCAATCATTTTATTGTTATGTCTCACTCTTTGAGGCAATTATCACTGTGTCAAGTACAAATTTTAATAATAATAATAATAACTGTATCTGAGACAGTGATAATGATTCATCTTTGTTAGGTGTACAATTTTAGACATTTGTACAATTTTATAAATATATCCCTCCTTATGTTTTGCATAGTATTTTACCTGGGCATTATATCAGAATTTTATATAAATGTAATAAAGATGTATTATTCCAAGCTTGGCATGATAATAACTAACCTTTAGGTCTTTAAATTATTTCTGCCTTGCATAAGAACAGTGTCACGCATTTGAAAGGATTGTTTCACTTTCCAAACAGCACATGCGGCATATGTTATCTGTCAACCTTAATAAGCAACGTCTATCAACCTGTCAGAATCACAAAGACACTGCCAGAGAACAAATAGCCCATGTCTGGATAGTATAATGCACGGTTAATAACTGATAATCTTCATAATACGCTGGTATAGACTGTCTTTTGCTCTCTCTGTTTGTTTGTTTTCTGCTCGCGGTGCTGTGGCCTGTAGTCACAGAGATTTGTAACACTTACTTTACACAGTGCTTTGAGCCTTGAGGCCTGCTCCTTTTTACCAAACCCAGTCAGTAATCAAGCATGACCACCACGAAGTAGGATTTAACAAAAGCAAAAAAAAAAAAAAAAAAAAAAAAGATCAATAACCAAAACTAAATCATGCTTACGTTTATTAAAGCCTATTCCATTTAGTGTTACAGTTGTATAAAGGTGATACTAGGCAAATGGTGGTGTGTCCTTTTTTTCATATCTTTCTACCATGGTTTTAGTGGCATAAAAGAAAGTGGCTGCCATGTTGTTTTTAAAGCTTTGTTCCAAAATCTAGTGAGCTGCTTACGTTGGCAGTCTTTTAAGTCATCATGTGCACACTCGGGAGACAGGAGCTATTTTGAAAAGCAATAATATAATGGACAACACAATCAAAAAATTGATTGTAAATGTATTTCTTTCATTAGCAAAAAGTATTGATAAAATTATTTTTATCTAATTAAAATGTTTTATGTTGCTGCCTCTGTAAAACGTTCCATAGTTCTCAAGTATAAAGTTCCTTTGTCAAGTATGCTTCCTTACAAGGCCGCAATACAGCTGATTAGGTTATAAGGCAGCTCACTCGTTTCACAACAGAGCCTTAATTTTGTAAAAAATTCTGGTCTTTAACTCATAAACATCAGACATTGAGATAAATGTGTACCTGTTATGTAGGTCATATAAAGGTCAACCCCAAAATTCTCATTACTGATAACATTTAAGGGTGTTTCATGATGACGCAATATGAGTGAGAGACATGCGTTCTCGTGGTACAGATTACCTCCAGTCACACGGCAGGCTGGTTAATGGCTAAATGACTCAGCATTTAAATAATTAATTTGGAGAGGAAAGTAACCTCTTCTTAGTGACAGAGTCTCTAGACAGAATCTTACCGAGTCTCCTGTCTTCTTTCATCTGTTTTTTTTTTTTTTTCATTTTATGTAGACGTAGCTTTGAGTTCATGGGTTGAAAAAGACTTGTGAATGTGGTTGTATGGTTAAATGTAACTTATAAAAAAGAAATGGGAATCCCTTTTATATTTTTAATTCAATTTTAAGGTCGCTAACAGGATCCAGTGAATACATATAAATATAAATGTATAAATATCATGATTAGTCTAAATTATTGATGTAATTATTTATGTTTTGTTACAAAACTCTTTGAATTCCAATACAGTGGATTCTACTTCCTGCCACTCCAGTTCAACTTCCTGTGAGGGTGTGGCCAATTTAATTAAAATTCCAATTTATGTATTGAAATTAGAAGTCAGTAAATTCATTATTTAACCAAATGTTTTATTCTTAGTATTATTGTTATTAGTACATAAAAAATTGTAGAAACATTTTCTTACTCTGTAATTGCTAGTGAATTTTACAGTTAACTTAAACAGCACACATTAAATTAGACATGAATTTAAGTAGAAAGACTGAAATTTCTCTTACTAAAGTAATCTTTGTTTTATTTACAACTTTAAAAAATATTGCATATTGTATGTTATAATATTATTGATGTAATTATGCAATTATTAAATAATTATGATGAAGCTTTTACGCTTGGTTAAATCAAGGCACATTGCCATGAGATATTAAAAATACAATTTGTTTTACCTGTAAATAATTAAGCTCTGTACAAGCTAAAATATTTTTCATATAATGTTTAAAAACATAAAATAGTCTAAAAATAATTTTGCTGTCTCAGTGCTATTTATGTCAATGTTATTTTGTAGTGCGCTCTCCATGGTGCTGAAAGTCACTGTTTAACCACATTTACATGCTTGCTGGGAATTTGAGCTTTTTTTCTTCAGAGAAAAGAAAATATACACAAATAAAACTTTTTTAAAGCCTGTAATGATGAAATGTCAGCCATGCATAATACTTATGTTTTCTGTTATGAAATGATGAGCGTTGTATGTAGAGCTTGTGTAAATTGGGTTTATAACTGTGCCTAGTGGATTAGGAGTAGACGATAAAGTTTAATGTAAGTTATTTGGGTTATATATGATACTGAACACAATAAAATAACATGTAGCATCTGTTAGCGGTAATGTGAGGATTACTCCCTGTCTAACATGCTTTAGGCACCAGTTTTGTGATTGGTTTTCAATCTTTGCTATCCCTAATCTGCTTTCTTTCTGTTACATGTGCAGTAAATATGAAACCCTGCTTTATGTGAGCACCTCTCTGGATCTTACTGCTAGTTTTGTGGTATTTAACCAGGATATTCAGGCTGGTTAGTAAGACAACTTCAAAGACGAGAGATTTGAAAAGAGAAATTCTAAAAAGAAATAAAGAAGGGCCAGTGTGAGAGAGTTTTCAGCCAGTTGAGAAAATTAACATTTACACTGTGGGGTCAGTGCTGTGTTTTAACTATAATTTACAGTTATTGATTATGTATATGGGTTTTTTTATGTCTTGGAAACTTTCTGCAACATATTGAACATTGTTGCAAATTGTTGCTGATTGCATAATATACATTTTAGATTTATTATATATATATATATATATATATATATATATATATATATAATAATAAAATATATAATATAATATGTAATGTATATATAATATAATAAAATATAAATAGTGTCTATTATGTCAGTTTTATATAATAATATAAATATATAATAATAATATAAATAAAATAATAAATGTTCTATACACAATTGAAATATGAGTAGTATGTATATAATAATAATAATAATAATAGTGTACAGTAAAAAGTCAAAAAATCCACTAAAACTGACATCGTGGTCAGGCACTATATAAAGGCATTTGGATGATGGAGTCATAAAGCATGACCTGGCACATTTTATAGCCTGTGTGAGCATAAAAGGGCAAGCATTCTAGATTCCTGCACATGCTGGAGGTGATGTCATTAGTGGTTAGCATCAGTACTTCCTCACTCAGAAAACCTTTATTTCTCCCACTGTGTCCTTTTCTCTGTTGACACGTTTCCTTCAGCAGCACCATTGTCTCCGCAAACCATTTATTACCATCTCCTCAATCTCTTCCTCTTTCATTATGAGATGTGCAATCTAAATGCTCAATCTCGTTTCTTTCTTCACTTCCTGTGTATCTGTCAGTATCCGATCGATAAATTACAGGAATCTCCCTCTGCAGTGGCTCGACCGCTTGTATTTGCATTAGGGGTTTCTGAGGTCACAGTACTTATAATAACAGGGTTTGGCTTAGTTCGGTTAATTACGTTTGAAAAGCATGAAATGTGAGAGGAAGCAATGAGTCAGAGACAGGTCTCGTGGAAAAACACATTTTGGGAAAATTTGAAGAAAATAATGCCATTATTTGATCTGACATGTTTTTTTTTTACAGTAAAATCTTAGCAAACCATATTGGAGATTTGTTCTTGCTTGAAAGATGCTGAGTTGGCCACAGAGTGAATCAGTTTCCTTTTTCCTTGAGCGAATTGAATCTCAGCTGCCAAAAGACATTTAACTTAACTGAATCAACCTCTAATGGATGTTTTGTAAGATGACACTGAACCAAAGTAGCCTTCAAATTGAATTGACTATAGGTAACTGCTTATTTCCTCATCACGATTGCTATATCTCATTGTTAAGATTATTGATTTGAACACACCCCTAATTTATAAGTACGCATGGCAGCATGCATTGGAAGAATTTTTTTCTCCATTGCTTTTAGGTGTGGGCGATATGAGTTAAAATTCATATAATTCATATCATTGCAAGCGCCATGCTTTACTAGAAATCTATTACTACACACTTGAACACACACAAGTTTGTGCAATGGACAAAAGCTGTGTAGCAATGAAGAGATCATGCTGCACTTTTATTTGTGATCAGAATTAGGTTTAAGATACAAGACAACAGATCCAATTGAACACACTCAGAACAAAATAAATAAAATAAATATATAAGTAAAAAGTTGATTTAAATACATAAAAATTAAGAAGGTTCAAATAAATTCAAGTTGCTACTGTAAACAAAAGCTTGCAACACTTGCCCCGCTTTCTGGGTCTTCTGATTGGTCCATTGTTTAGGAACTGACATTGACGAGTGGTGCTGCGTGTAAAAGTTGAAATTATTTTAACTTGACACAGCAAAAAAGAAAAAAAAAAGTGGTTCATTATGTGTTGTTCGGCACTCTAGAAGAAATGAAATTCTTGTGTGCTGTATGTACTTTGTTGTAAATCCTGTGTCTTACAAAACATGGTGAGTTGTCACATGCCTTTGAGGAAAACAGTGCTTCAACCGCATTAGATGCCAGTTATGGATTTTTGGAGAAGTGTGTTTTCTTTGTTGCCGTTGTGACTCATTCTTATGCTGATTTTTCTATCCTTGTTATTCAGATGAAGCTGACATTTCACGTTGACATTTTTTTTCTGTGCTATCATTCAATGACAAATTACCATGTTGCTCAGCTGATGGTGGAGATAGATGGGAGAGGGTCATATTGTTACCGGCTTCTTTGGATTTGCAGTGAAACAGCTGTAATAGAGAGAGAAAATATCTGAAATCAGTGCTCTGAAAGCACTGGACTATTTGTGGGTGTTTTAAGGTTTACTCCGCACTGAAAGAAGTTACGATTACGTTCATGCATGCCATTACTTTGGTCTCAGTCAGTGTTTCTTAGTGCTTTTTACCCAGCTCAGTGTATGTTGAGATGTAGGTGCTAAAAGCCCCTAAAGCTTTTAGTGTGATATGTGCATGTGTGTATTAGAAAAGCCAGTCCATTCATTGTGTATTCGCTCATAGGTGGGTGTGTTTTTGCATATGTGGTCATCCATTATCTTTTATCTTAGGTCTAAACTCAGAAACATACTCTTAAGTTAATGCTTCTGTCTATACTTAATATGATGCATTATTGTTCCCGCAAGAGTTTATAACATTATTCCAAAATTCAGCTATTATATATAATAAATTTCAGGTTGAGTTATTTTTGTGTCTTGGTTAAACCAACAACAACAACAATATATAGAATTTTTTTTGTTGAGTCTCAAACATTTTTCATTTGTGTTTGAAAACAATTTTATTTATGAACATTGATTTATTTATTCATTCATTTATTTGCTTCCTTTTCACATTTTTTAATTGGTCTGTTTCCACTGGAATAACTGTTCTTGTAATTTTTCAAAAAGGGCTATAATATATTCACTTATTTGTGTAAATATGCAATACTCTTAAAGGTATTTTACAAGTTTAAGCTATGATAAAATAACATGAAAAATGACAAGATTACCCAAATAAGTTAAATATATATATATATATAATATTTAATTAAATAATTAAATAATTAAATATATAATTAAATATATATATTTATTTATTTATTTTAATATATTTTATTTTATTTTATTTTATAACTCCTGGATAGTTGCTGTTATTCCTTTTTAATTAATTAATTAATTAATTAATTGATTAATTGATTAATTGTTTAACTTATTTATTTATTTCTCCTTTTTGCTTTCTTGTCAGCTCTTGCATAGCCGGAGAGAACAAGCACTGTCATTGCTGTTTTTTTTTTTTTTTTATTCAATTTTATTTCATTAATTTGCTTTTTTTTCTTCTTGTATTTAAATGCTACAATAAAAAAGTATTGTTTTGTTGAACGTGAGTTGTGACCATGGCATGCAGTGAATAAAATGTACATTCCTCAAACCAAGCTATCATATGACTTTGCACAGAAATTTTATGCACTACTGTTATGTCAGTGTCAAGTTTATTTACATAGCACAATTTAAAACAACAGCATACTTTGTGTTTCATGACAGAAAGAAAGTCATATAGGTTTGGATCAACATGAGGGTGTTCCAAACCTGTTCCAAAATGTTGACAGAAGTTTCATCCGTATAAGTACGTACAACAAGATGCACATTTGCAGTGCAGTCTGTGTTTGTGTACTCGCGTACAGAACGTTCCTGGCCTAAGACAGCATTTTCTTACCTTCCACTCTCTATCCATCTCTCTTCTGCTAAATCTTGATGTGTTAAGAGCTGCAGGAGCTGCAGGCAGATATACAGCTCTGATTTGGGGACGTTTGATCGCTTCATTCGGGTTTGGCCCAGTTAGTAAGTGTTCTTACTGCTTAGGGAGGCACTTCTGTCAGAACCTGGCTTTCTTTATCATTCGGCTCCTTAAACATCCACTCTTACCTGCCAACAGCCGAGCAGCCCATTGCTAGAGAGAGAGAAAAAGAGAGGATGAGAGTTTGGAAGGGTAGTGATTAAAGTCAAGATGAATCCAAAGTGAGCCTGTTTACTGACAGTTACCTCAAAATAAATCATGTACTCATGCAAATTTGTTCTTCTTCCTCCTGGGACATTCAAGGTCACAAGGTCACAGTCCAAACAAAAACATTTAGTGAAAGTGACGTGACATACAGCCAAGTATGGGGACCCATACTCAGAATTCGTGCTCTGCTTTTAACCCATCCAAAGTGCACACACACACAGCAGTGAACACACACACACTGTGAACACACACCCGGAGCAGTGGGCAGCCATTTATGCTGCGGCGCCCGGGGAGCAGTTGGGGGTTCGGTGCCTTGCTCAAGGGCACCTCAGTCGTGGTATTAAGGGTGGAGAGAGCGCTGTACATGCACTCCCCCCACCTACAATTCCTGCCGGCCCAAGACTCGAACTCACAACCCTTGGATTGCGAGTCCGACACTCTAACCATTAGGCCACAACTTCCCTTTATATTAATTGTTCATTATCACCTCTGCAGTATGAAACAGATTGTAATTTTTCTGATTTAAAATCACTGCCAAATGCTAATAAGTCATAAAAGTCCTGCTGCATGTCTGAAAATACTTTTTTGTCCATCTGTTTTGATTGAATTCCTTTGACTTCTTTTACTTTATAATATCTTTGATGTTAAGACACACAACTAATGCTAATAGTGTCAATTCTATTTATTGGCCGAATCCCAAATATAATACCTTTATTAAGCACAATAACTGCATTAAGCACTGCACAACCCTAAAACTCAATGCAATTAAGTGCAAAATTTTAAATACAGGTAAAACAGCTGTAAAATGATATTACAGTACATTGTGGCGTATTTTACATATTTTTTACAGTGTGATGGTGAAAAACAAACTTTTAACCAGTACAATTTATTTTATTTTCACCTTGTCAACCCCTGGACAGTTGGTGTCATTCCATTTTTATTTCATTTAATTTCATTCCTTTTTTTATTCACTCCTTATTGCTGCCTAGTCAACTCTTGCACAATTGGAAAGAACAAGCACTGCCATTACAGTAATTGAATTGAATTGAATTTTTAAAAGTTATTTTTATTTTAATGTTTTATTTTATCCTTCACAAAAAGTGCATTTTTCAACACTTTCCTGTCTAATCTTGTCAGTATAGGCTAATCTCTGCCCCCCCCCCCCCCCCCCAGTAAAAATAGTTCATACAGCTCTTTTGAAGTCCCACAAACAAACCACAAACCAGTTCATTCATTTATTTATGCAAGAAGAAGGGAAATGTGAAAGAAGAAGGGAAAGGGAATGTGCATCCTAAACAAATAAAACATTTATTTTTGAACGCATTATATTATTAAATGATAATAGAATAGCTGGGTTCATTCATTCTTATCAAGGAAATAAGACTGCTCAGTCAGAAACACACACACATACAGCATTTCTTTTGGGGCTATTCTCAGGCTGTGTAACACAGATAAGGGTTATTTATGACCCTGGGCCGTGGTTGCAAATCTCTGACCATTAGGCACTAGCAGATAAAACTGTTATAGGGTTTGTGTGACACTGCTGAAATTCCCCTGTAATGTTCTCCATCAGTTTCCTGAACACTGAATATTAAAACACCTCATGACTGCAGATGTGCTCTAGTAGATATTACACTTTTTATGAAATGTCACACTGTCCGTTAAACCAGTATATGAATATAGAGCAGTAATATAGTCCGTTTTCAGATCGCTCACCGGAGTAATTTAAATATAAGACCCAATGAAATGACTCTGTGAGCATGGTTTTATTTTATGTCTTGACATATCTTTAAGCTAATGGACATGCACTAAAAGCAATACAACTCCGATTTTGTTTTCACTGTAGATTGTAAAGTTATTATTAGGAAGCTTTTACTATAAAAAAAAAAAAAAACACACATGGGAAGTTTATAAAAAGTATAAGTTTGCTCCTGAGACATACAAGGTCGCAGTCAAAATAAAAGCACTTGTATTAATTGTTAATTGAATTGAATTTAATTTAATTTAATTTAATTTAATTTAATTTAATTTAATTTAATTTAATTTAATTTAATTTAATTTAATTCAATTCAATTCAATTTAATTTAATTTAATTTAATTATTTTTATTGTTATTATTGTTTTTTTATTTTATTGTCAACTCCCGGACAGCTGAAAAAAAAAAAAAAACAAGCACTGTCATTCTATTCTATTCTATTCTATTCTATTCTATTCTATTCTATTCTATTCTATTCTATTCTATTCTAGACTAGTCTAGTCTAGTCTAGTCTAGTCTAGTCTAGTCTAGTCTGTTCTGTTCTGTTCTGTTGTCACACACTATATAGGACAGATAGTATGTGAATTGGGATTTAGCCATCGTGTGACGGTAATCATTACAAATTTGATGTTAACCAGTGCTCTCTGTGTCTAACAGGATGATGCACTGGGCAGGTCGCATAGAGAAGGAACTGGAGAAGGTGCTGCAGCTCGTCACTGGAGTCCAGCAAATGAAAGGAGTAAGTTGAACATCTTTAACTTGTTTTACACCGTACTGCCAGGCTAGATGGAAAAATATTGTGTCGTTTCAGAGCTTTAGGGCAAAGTCGTCTCTCCTTACTAAATCAGTGTGGAATCGACCATAATAATCACACTGTATTATTTACCTTTGTTGTGATGCCTTAGGAAGAAGCTTTAACTTGTGTATGATGTTATGATAACAGTGGTTGCATAAGATGATTACAGTAATAGCAGTGTTTTTTTGTGGTCGTTTCAATAGTGACATTTCATAACAATCATTTTCTGTTGACAGCAGTCAGAGTCTTGAGAACTAAGCAATAATTTCACAGTAGATTCTGAAAGCCTAGTACTATATATTTTGTATTGAATACAATATTTTACATGTATGTTTCACTTGTTAAATGAAAATTCTGTATCATTTGTTGAATTGTGTGAAATATTTAATATTTAAATAGCCTGAGACAACGAAAATGCAGTTTTTAATATATATATATATTGAAAATAGATAATGGGTATAACAATTTGAGTGGAAATCTGAATTTAAAATAATGATATAACACTATAATGTATTAGAATGATAAAATGTGTTAAATAATATATATATATATATATATATATATATATATATATATATATATATATATACAATTCTGTAATATAATACCAAATTTATATTTATACACACACACACACACACACACTGTATATAAATATACAATTTTATTATATTATATTATATTATATTATATTATATATATTATATTATATTATATTATATTATATTATATTATATTATATTATATTATATTATATTTTATTATATTATATTCAGAAATATTTTATATAAATTATATATATATATATATATATATATGTAAAAAGAGAGAGAGAGAGAGAGAGAGAGATATTAATACATTATTTGAAGTAAATCGTATCTCTGGCTATTTCTATTTTAAAGCTCTGGCAGTTTTTATTTGTTTGCATTGAATATATTCTGCTGGCATACACAGCAGAGTAACTGATAAGGAGGCTAAACATTCTCAGTTATTTGCAAGGGCAAAATATATTTTAATTTGTCCATTCGTACAGTATGTGTGTGTGTCTTTTGGAAAATCAGTTTGGGACACTGAATGCATGCAAGCCTGTGTTTGCACTCTCAGTAGCTGGAGATTGCTGAGTCTGTGGTCTGAGTGTGTGTGTATGCAGTGAGTCTGTGAAAGAGCATTTATCTCTGGCCCAAACAGGAGTCGTCACAGAGAGTGCTAAATGGCCCAGCATGTGCAGAAAAAGACATTTTCTAAATGGATGCCTCTCCCTATATGTGCATGTGATAGAAACCTTCCCTGGGCTACGGCAGCCCGCTAACAAGATTGCTTTCCTTCGCCACTCTCGCTTTCCTCTTCATGCCCAGTTTATTCCGATATTCTTTTCCCACCCTTTCTGGAAAAAAAAAATGTCTTGCAAATGTATTCTAAGCATTTTTTTGCTTCTCAAAGTTATTTTGGAGAAAGTAAATAGAACGGACTGGCTGCATTCAGCGCGCAACAATCTTGAATACATATTGCTTGAAAAATTGCAAGCAGGTGAGTTGGAAATATTTGGAAAGGAGAGAAGGAGACAAAATGGAGAAAGAACGAATCAGAAAGATCACTATCTGAACGCTAATACTTGACCATAACGGAAAGTCAGATAGCAGATGTTATTCAGACCTCTAGTTTGATAAACTCAGTAAACATGGTTAGGACTACTGATAGAATCTGATGACATTTGGAAATTTTAAGATGATCAGTATCGATTGATATCTTTACCTGTTTGGTTGAATATGAACTTGGCTGAATATTGAAGAGAATTTTGAGTAAATAGCCTATATTGTGTGGCATCCAAAACTTTGAGATTTAAAACTGGAATTTCGTTCCATTTAAAAAAGTAAAATGAATGGAAAGTTAAGTAAAAACGTAAAGCAAGCAAGCAAACAAACAAACAAACAAACAAACAAACAAACAAACAAACAAACAAACAAACAAACAAACAAACAAACAAACAAACACTTTTTATACTCTGTTCTGCAATTTTACAGTGTCTTTGCTGATTTGATTTTACAGATGGTTGTTGTTTTATTTTCTTATTTTAAACAGATTTCCTGATGTATTTTCCTTCAAAAAAAGAAAATGATTTTTCTGGGAGCTCTCTTTGATAAAATTCATTATTGAAATGTCGATGAAAAAAGAATAAATGAAAAAAAAAAAAACTTTTATAACCCATGCCACATGAGATCACGTTGTGTGCCGTGGTTTTACACTTTTTGTGAGTGTTATTGATAATTTCATAGAATATTTCATTATATATATATATATATATATATATATATATATATATATATATATATATATTACAAATTACATGATAAGCATAATTTGAGTGAATAACTAAATAAAATAAATTATAAATTATATTAATGAAAATGTACTGAAGTATTTTGGTCTCTCTGTGTGTGTGTGTGTGTGTGTGTGTGTGTATATATATTTTTTTTTATTTGTATAGCGCTTTTCACAATGCAAATCATTGCAAAGCAGCTTTACAGACAATTTTAGTTTCTACATTATATTTAGTATTATTAGCAAATTATATTATATTATATTATATTATATTATATTATATTATATTATATTATATTATATTATATTATATTATATTATATTATATTATATTATATTATATTATATTATATTATATTATATTATCTCTGGCCTTTTTTTTTTTTCTTTTTTTATCTGGGGAAAGATGAATGGGAAATACACTCAGGCTGCTGGAGACAGGAGATCATATGGCTTGTCATGGTTTAAAAAAATAGTTAATTTAATTAATTTTGTTAATTTGCTACCATATGAAGCACATTTTGTTTTACTTGACAAAACATTGTTACTGTGTTTGTGCTTGGGAGCTAACATTTTTCCGGCTGAATAATTTAGATTAAAGAGATTCAGCTGACAAAAAGAGTTTTGGAACCCCTGAGATACATGAACATCCTTTATGTTGCATCACTTGCTTCCTGATTTACTTTGCTTCATGAAATTAAATAGAATGGACGTTGAAAGCACTGCTCCTTTTCTTTCTCTCTCTGTTTCTATTTCTGTCTCTCTCTGTGTCTTTAGTCAGTAATGTTAGATAAGCAGTCGTACAGCTTTACTCCCACACACACTCCCTTACAAACTATACTTAGTTCAGTAGCGCAGCTATAAATAGAACACACTCGTGTGGCCATTTCTGGGCTCCTCTTCAAGGTTATGACAGCTCAGGTTGGGCCAGTCATCTGCATATTTTATGCCCTGTCCTCTCTTTAGCTTCTTCTTGTTTAATTCTTTTCTTTTTTTTCTCTCCAGCTGTGTGTGTGTGTATGTGTTTGATGGGTGTTTGGACACCTGGAGTGTTGTGTGTTTTGTGTAAGAGACAGAAATAGACAACGAGTCAAGAAAAGGTTTAGAAAGTGCTGCTGAATGCACATTATTCTCTGATTCAGATAGAAGTTTGAACTACATTTGCTTGTCCTGAAGTAAAAATACCAGTGCTTTCAAGAAGAATAGCGATAAACATAGTGTCTGTACCAAATGTGAGCAGTGCATCACACCACAACCAAACTAAATTGCATGTTAATCATCAAAGCTGGTAATTTGACTGATCTATTTTTGATATGCTGCACAGCTACTCTAACATATATCATTAATCGAGTCCTGTTAATTTTATGTGATAAACAATAACATTTTGTTATTGAATAACTGTACACATAATAATCTTGTGTACACACAGTTGTAATGTAACATTAACATTGTAAAAAATTATTTAACAAGTCATGAAATCTGTTCAAATTAAAGAACACACACACACAAAAAAAATTCAATTACAAAATCTAAACCACTTTTATTTTAGTATCTCTTATCATTTCTATTAATATTTTTAATTAATTTAAATACTAAGCATTTTTATATTTTTATATAATAATGTTTTTGTATTCATATTTTCTGTTTTCTTTTTATTCTAAAAGTTTGAGAAATGTTGTGTGCTTTTGTTATTTTTAAAATTCTTTTAAAAACATACATAATTTGTATTAATTTTTTATCAAGTTATTCTATGTGAAAATGAGAAATGTTGCCAAGCTCAAATAAAATGTGTGTTTTTTTTTTTAAATTAGATATAGTTTATTTGTTATAATTTATATCTTTATATTAATCTTACTCTGCAGTGAAAGGGTGCTGTCAGAATGAGAGTCCAAGCAGCTGATAAAAACATCACAATAATCCACAAGTGATCCACAGCACTCCAGTCCATCAGTTAACGTCTTGTGAAGCAAAATGCTGCATGTAGTGAAAAGCTACATGACGAGCACCATTTTTGTTCTTCTTTTTGCTCAAATTCTCCCAAGGCATTCATGAGAAACATCTGAGAAAATGTTTTTCCAAGAAGTTTGCAGAATGAAGAACTTTACATTTCACAGTTACATTTTCCTCTAGACAGAGTTGATTTGTAAGGCCGTACGATGCAGGTGTGTGTGTGGGTGGTTTGTTCTCCGAGGTCTTTATAATCATAGCTTCAGGCTTCAGCTGACAGCAGCATTTTGAAATCATCATGAATTGTTCACATACGCACACACACACACACACACACACACACACACACACACACACACACACACACACACACACACACTGTTGTGGACGTTGGTGTTTCATCAGGGACTGCAGATGTAATTGCTGATCGGTGGTTTGGTTTAATTAAGTTTCTAGTTTAATTGCACTTAGTACTGAAGTCAACATGAAATTAAATTTGACTGAATGATTTCAACATTGATAATAATCAGAAATGTTTCTTGAGCAGCAAATCATATTAGAATGATTTCTGAAGGATCATGTGACACTGAAGACTGGAGTAAAGATGCTGAAAATTCAGCTTTGCATCACAGGAATAAACGGTTATTTTTAATTGTAATAATATTTCACAATATTAGTGTTTTTCTTTTGTTTTGTTTAAATAAATACAGAGGTTAAATATTAAGAGAAATATTAAGAGAAATATTGTCTTATACTAAACTATCAGTGTTCTGTTTTCTCTTGCAGCCTGAAGCCAAAACAAAATAAAATCACATAGACCTCAAATGTGCCAAGAGCACTTTTCTGTCTCTCAGTGATGAAACCCTAAAGCAAACCCAGTGAACCAGGTTCACCCATCAGTGTTTATATGGGACAGTGTGCATAGCGTGTCTTTAAATGTAGAATGTCGTCTCTCTGTCTTTGTGTAGTTGTGCCTTTAGGATTGTCTTAAAGGCATAATTCATTCAAAAAATAAAATCCTGTCATCATTTACTCACCCTCAAGGCAGAATTGGGTGAACTACCTCTTTAAGTTTTTCACTAAACTAGTTGACATTGGTATTCACGGCATTACCCATGGGTAATGCAAAATCACAAAAGAGATCTCTTTAATATCTCATTTGTTTTGCCTAGACTGCAATGAGATTACATAGAGAGCAAATGGAGCTTAAATCTCCCTTTCTAAGATGTTTCTCCTGAAGCTCCAGTAATCTCAAAGTGTATCCTCTTTAGAAGAGAACAACAGTGTGCTCAAATGTTTAAAAAACAACTCAAATGTTTCCTTTAAATGAATAGTTTACCCAAAAATGAAAATAAGCTGAACCTTTATTCACCCTCAGGCCATCCAAAATATAGATATAGAGTTTGTTTCTTCATTACAACAGATTTGGAGAAATGTATCTACATGCATTACATCACTTGCTAGCTAGTGGATCCTCTGCAGTGAATGGGTGCCCTCAGAATTTAAAAGTTAAAACAGCTCTAAGGTGGCACTTAATTTACACAGCACTAAAGCTGAAAATCCCATGCAAAAACTCTTTTGCTGCCTTACAATAACTTTTTTACCTACTTGGCAAGTTTTTCCCTATCTTAGTACAGCTATTTTTGTACATCCTATAGACCCCTTAAAAGTTTGTAAACATTGCAACGTCTCCGGGTGGGCGGGGCTTAGCTGGAGGCAAAAAGAGGCGCGGACGCAATGTTGACAAGCGTAAACTAGCACGTTTTAGGAGGGATTTATTAAACATGGATGCAGAAGAAGTTCGGAACTGTCCGAATATGTACAGTCACTGACTCTGCGGGTCCGTGACAAAAAAAATTGTAAGGTCCAGGCACTCGGTCCAAGGAAGGTATCCGGTGCTGGCTGAAGGTTTCTTGCGCGTTCGGTCTTTTCAGCGTGTAGAGTTATTCAATTTAAATCCAATTCATCTGACTCCCATTTAATATTTCATCTGACTCCATTTTAATAATTCATCTGACTCCATTTTAGTATGACCTCGAATTTAGGTTGAAAGGCAAATTGATTGATTGTCTGTCTCTAATTATTATTATTATTATTATTCTGACATTGGATTATTCTAGTTAACTCTCTACTTTATATTTACTCGTTCATTAGGAATCTATGTCGCTCAGGGTGTCCCACGACGGCCGTTCTTCTACGTGTGCCCCACGATCACAAACTCGCCAGTCTAAACAGTAGTCAGAGGTTATGACTAATACTATTTAATAGGTTACCCATACTTACCATATTTGAAATAGTATTTTCGTTTAGTCCCCCTCAGTTACCCATGTACAACTTAGTTAAAGCTCACCACAATAATCAGCGGTTATGCTAGCACTATCTGTCTAGCCCCCCCGACAGTCATATAACTACGTACAACTTAATTAAAGCTGAGACAATAATCAGAGGTTATGCTAGTACTCTTTGTCTAGCCCCCACGATAGTTAAGATTAACTACGTACAACTTAAATAAAGCTCAAACAATAATCAGCGGTTATGCTAGCACTACCTGTTCTAGCCCCCGACAGTTATATAACTGCGTACAACTTAATTAAAGCTGAGACAATAACCAGCGGCTATGACCAGTGCTCTGACTAGCCCCCCACATAGTTACTGCAACTGAGTACAACTTAACTAAAGTCAAGCGGTTAGCCAGAAATCTAAAAACCTCACCTGATGTGCCCCATGCTCCATCGCCTGAGTTTTAGTATGCACTTAACCCTGGACGCAGATTTGCGGAAACATAGCCTTCACTTAATCTACTTGAGGAAACAATTTCAGAGTAACTCAGAGTAAATCAAATGTAACAATTTATTATCAGTCAGGTAAGTATTATGCCAATTACATAGCCAATTCAGAGATATCAAATCAATACAAGACATCAAATTCTCAAAGGTGAATCTAAGAGTAAAAGATGCATACCTGACTTTTAGAAAAATACATAAGTATGAAGTGTGTGGACACACTTCATGCTAAGGGCTCATTCTGGCTACAGAAGGCCCTGATCCTTTTGCTGCAATCGTTTAAATACCTCAGACCAAGACAAACATCCCCCGAGATGGAGACAGTAACTAACAATAGGAATTTGCATTAACTCAGGTCCCAAGCCTGGGTGGTTTTACAACTCAATGGGAACAGGAGGTAATTTACATGGAGGACCCTGGGAAGGGGCACTCCCATCACAGTAGGCAAAATATCTCTTAACTCTTAGGATCTGTATTATCTTTTAATCTACTTTTGTAAGATTGAGACCATTGTACCAGTTGCACTGAGACATTTCAAATGATACCAGACATGACTGTTAGTTCACTTGCATTGACATTTTCATGTAATCATTTTGAGCAGATTGAGTAGAAGAAAGCATGGGTGAAGGGATTTAAAATGAAACAAATGGCCAGAAGGGAAGGAGGTCTCCTGCACCTCCACTCTGTGGGGTGTCTCGAAGATGCCCGTGTATGTTTGTATTGTCTGTTTCTCAGGAGATCAAAGTATCTCAGGTTCTTTAATCCTTACAGTCCCCCGTTTGACCCCCCAATGGGTCACATTCAGATGAATCCAATGGGGTCACTGTTAGATGAATGTTTATCTTCGAGATGTTATCTCAAAATTGTCTTTGTGATGTTAGCAGCTGTAGAAACCTTCTAAGGGCTGTATTTATCCAGCAGAACACTCAGTCTCAGCAGGTGTGTGTCGCTTTGAGTTTGGCAGGTGGATGAATGTCTCCGGTGTTTCTACCTGTGGTTGAGCTCAGCATGTGAGCACAGTTCAGTGGGTCAGTCTGAGCCTTTACGACTTGTTCAGTTTATGTGTCATTCCTTTACGGAGAAACCTCTGCTCCTTGTGGCACCTTCTCTAGGACGATAGTCTGACCCATCTTCGTGAATCCTCTCACCTCCAGTGGTGCGGTTCTCTGGGCAGACTTCAATAGGTGAAAGTGTTCTCCTTGCTTACACACTGATTTGTGTGGGACACCTGAAAAGCATCTTAGTAGCCATTCAATGACTGAATTCTGATCAGCTTAATGTCATCACCCATGGAGTAAGATAGAAAAGTCATAAGTTAACATAAGAACAATAAAACAAAAAAGAAACCTGATGAATTCATGTCAGCAAGTGCAAGTGGTACATCTGATGTTAAACGTCTTATGAGGTCAAATATGGTAGAGTGGTCCCATGTAAGCATAAATTTAAATTTTGGTTGGTCTGAATGACTCAAAGGAAATGCAGCAAGAGGTCAGTATAACTTAAACATTAATGTAGAGGTATGCATCAATAAACAAGCCATATGGTGACAATAAGAATAATATTCAATCACGATTATGAAGGTATATATAATAATCACACTGTTCATTCAGGAATCTTCCAATGCAATCCACTTATGTAGATCTAAGGTTTCTATGTAGTGACTTAGAACATGATTAAAACATTTTTCTAGAATGGAAATCCTAAATTCCTAGTAACAGGTGTGTGTGTGTGTGTGTGTGTGTGTGTGTGTGTGTGTGTGTGTGTGTGTGTGTGTGTGTGTGTATGTGTGTGTGTGTATGGGTATCTGACATGCAGGCTAATTCACAGTTGATGGTTTGGTAAAATTGTATATTTTATGATTGATTGATAGAAATGAAGTGCAGGCAATTCACATTTAATAATTTTGATAATGGTTTTTGTTTTTAGTGATGTGTTGGGAAACCAGGGGCCCTCTGGCTTGTCAACCACCCTAATAACAATCAGAAAGATTCAATATTTTAAATTGCAAAGGCTCGTCTGCCTCTGTGTTCAAAAATTTGCGCCATCGATCTGTGACAAGTCGTGCAAATGTGTGTTACAGTGTTGTTCCATGAGTTTTCAGATGGTTGCAGATAGTAGATATGTTGTATCTTTTGGAATGTAATTAATTCTATTGTCCTGTGAGTGTGAGGCTATGTGGTTCTGTCAGTGTGAAGATGGACAATAGATCTTTAGTGAAGTATCACGTTTGTAATCCAAGCCATCATTGTCTTCTGTTTGTAGTGTACAGACTGGATAGTCTAAATGAGGTGATGCAGTAGTGGCGGTGTGTGTTCTTTGCTCATGTCTGGGAGATGGATGGAGTCTAATCTATAGCAATCTGTGTTGCAAAAATTTAGTTCCGGTTCTAATCCGGGAGGCCATGTGGATATTTGTGTAGTGATGTTCTGCTGTGAGGTGTGAATGGCCCCTTCAAGTGTCTTCACATCCATCTCCCACATTTCAGGTTATGTTCTAACAATTCTGTTGTCCTGGTTTGATGAAGATGGGACCAGGCACCTTCCTGATATCTGTTCTCCAAAGAATTGCACTGGTCAACCTGAGACAGAAACAAATACAAAGAGAACCACAGTTAATTTTGAACTTTTCATCAGTTTCATGTTCAGGCATGTGGAATTATTTTAACTACATTCACCCTCATGTATTGTAATTTTAATTCCAGATGTCACATGAAACAGAGTTCCGTTGGTCAGATCTGAATCACTGCTACTGCTTCAGTGCAGTCTGAGTGTGTAACACCTGATGCTGCTCTTGCAGTCGAGCCTTCACAGTCTGCTGTGTCATGAGCATTAGAGACCCCAGTTGTGCTGGGCACATTTTCTAGATTAATCCATGCCGTCATCATGAAACTCCAATGGACCAATGTCCAAGGCTTTAGTTGCATTTGCTCTCATTACAGTCAGATCTGGTGGGCAGAAAATGTGTTCACCTGTTTCTGTGTTGTCTGTTTGGCAATTGTTATTTTGTGGTGTTGTGCACACATTCAGATCTCTGTGGCACATAAAGACTTCTTGTATTTTGGGTCTGATGTTTAGTATTTTTACACCCCCCTTTTATCATTTTTCAAGTAAATTTAAAAGATCAAATGGTGTTGTGTGGCTTCATTCGACTGTGGCTGTGTGTAAATACAGTCATGCTCCAAACAAAGGAAAGGAAGTTTTACAATTGTGATGTAAATTTGGTCCTGTTGCTGTAACAGGTAACCAGCCTCCTAATGTTAGTATTTTTTTAGTTTTTAATGAGCAAGATTAGGTGCAAATTCAGAGTTTCTGAATTCTGCATTGAAATTTGGATGTTTCAATTTCCAAGTAATGTTAGCCACTCTCTCTGATCAGATTAATTTTTTTTGTTGGTGCTCCTAAGCGAAGGATGAATGGGTTCGCTATCGGGCGATCAAAACAAAATAAACAAAAAAAAACCTCCTCCCTTTTTGGGCACTGGGTAGCAGACCAATGAAATTTAATTGTAAGTGTTAGCAAATCATATTTTTCCATGTAATGCCATGCTTGGCGATTATAATATAATGTACATTATAAATTGATTTATAATATAATTATATTATATTAAAATAGTATATATTAAAAATAATATTATTTCTGGTCTCTGGAGAGTCTTTGGAATAATATAGTTGTCAATTTGTTCGTCTTGGAGAAGACCTTGTGATTTGGCCATGTAATCACAGTAGTACACACATGTGCAATGTATAACAACTAGTCCTTCTTAAAGCCAATGAGAGACTCTGAAGTTGTTAACATCCAATGACTGCATGCATACTCGGAGTACATGGTCAAATCACAACTTGTCCGAAATTTTCCATCTGCAATAAGGTCTACAAATTGCATTCTCATGTCAATTCATTTGAATATGAAAAGGTGTTGAGGAGCTGGGCAAGCTCAGGGCTGATGCAATGCACAATCACTGTTTTTAGGTCTCAAAGGTTTGTTTATTTAATTTAGTCTGTTTAAAGACTATATGAAGGCCCAGTAGCCATTTGCTTGATATAAGGTGTGATATGTTTATTTGTGTGTTACAATTTGGCCATAAACACCTCCCATTCAACAGGGAGAGAAAACATGAGTCTTCTAAATGGATGTACCCTTGGACTCAGCTTTGAGCCACTCTCAGAAACAAAGCCATTTGTTTTATAAAATCATCACTTTCGATCTGTGTATCAGTTTCAGATTTTTTAATCCTATCATCTATTGTTTAACTGCTGTCAAGAGGAGTTCTGTTTTGTAGTAGTTAGTCCTCAAGAGCTTAGGTATCATTTTGGCCTCAGTGAAGCTCTCTTTGAAGCTCTTTTATTGGTGGTGTGTGATTTTATCACTCTGTTTTGCCCAACTTGTTTTTTTACATATTTAAATGTATCAAATTAAATTGTCTTCCTTTATCCAATCACAAGTTTCCCAATCGTTTATAATTTAGCATTTTTATTCTCTTTCCTCATTCTCATTAAAATGTTGCTCATTTGTTGCAATGAAGCAAGTAAAACAATATAGAACACAGTTTTCTGATTAAAGCTTTAGGTTCTATTTTGTGACTCTCTGTTGAGTACCAGACAATAATTTGGAGGATGGTATTCCAATTTTAAGTTTCATCTCTTGTTGCTTAGGCAAACAAAGAGATATTTCCATTTCAGAACAAGGGATGTAATTCCTCATCTACGCTGCCGCTATCATGTCCCTGACAAGTACGTGGTTTCGTCTAATTCTCAAAACCACCGGATCCGGTCTCCGGTCTAACAATATGAGTATTCCGACTCATTCTAGAAATGTGTATATATGGGATGCGTCTGTCTTTCCCTCAATATTTCTAAAAGGCAAATAAAAATTGACTTACCACAGCAGCTGGAGAAAGAGATGGTCAAACCTCTTGTTCGGTACAAATCCATATTGCGCTGAAAGATGCAACTCGCCTGTTTGGGAGATCGCGTCGCCGGTCACCACTTTGTAAGGTCCAGGCACTCGGTCCAAGGAAGGTATCCGGTGCTGGCTGAAGGTTTCTTGCGCGTTCGGTCTTTTTTCAGCGTGTAGAGTTATTCAATTTAAATCCAATTCTAATCTGACTCCATTTTAATATTTCATCTGACTCCATTTTAATAATTCATCTGACTCCATTTTAGTATGACCTCGAATTTAGGTTGAAAGGCAAATTGGTTGATTGTCTGTCTCTAATTATTATTATTATTATTCTGACATTGGATTATTCTAGTTAACTCTTTACTTTATATTTACTTGTTCATTAGGAATCTATGTCGCTCAGGGTGTCCCACGACGGCCGTTCTTCTACGTGTGCCCCACGATCACAAACTCGCCAGTCTAAACAGTAGTCAGAGGTTATGACTAATACTATTTAATAGGTTACCCATACTTACCATATTTGAAATAGTATTTTCGTTTAGTCCCCCTCAGTTACCCATGTACAACTTAGTTAAAGCTCACCACAATAATCAGCGGTTATGCTAGCACTATCTGTCTAGCCCCCCCGACAGTCATATAACTACGTACAACTTAATTAAAGCTGAGACAATAATCAGAGGTTATGCTAGTACTCTTTGTCTAGCCCCAATAGTTAAGATTAACTACGTACAACTTAAATAAAGCTCAAACAATAATCAGCGGTTATGCTAGCACTACCTGTCTAACCCCCCGACAGTTATATAACTGCGTACAACTTAATTAAAGCTGAGACAATAACCAGCGGTTATGACCAGTGCTCTGACTAGCCCCCCATAGTTACTGCAAACTGAGTACAACTTAACTAAAGTCAAGCGGTTAGCCAGAAATCTAAAACCTCACCTGATGTGCCCCATGCTCCATCGCCTGAGTTTTAGTATGCACTTAACCCTGGACGCAGATTTGCGGAAACATAGCCTTCACTTAATCTACTTGAGGAAACAATTTCAGAGTAACTCAGAGTAAATCAAATGTAACAATTTATTATCAGTCAGGTAAGTATTTATGCCAATTACATAGCCAATTCAGAGATATCAAATCAATACAAGACATCAAATTCTCAAAGGTGAATCTAAGAGTAAAAGATGCATACCTGACTTTTAGAAAAATACATAAGTATGAAGTGTGTGGACACACTTCATGCTAAGGGCTCATTCTGGCTACAGAAGGCCCTGATCCTTTTGCTGCAATCGTTTTAAATACCTCAGACCAAGACAAACATCCCCCGAGATGGAGACAGTAACTAACAATAGGAATTTGCATTAACTCAGGTCCCAAGCCTGGGGTGGTTTTACAACTCAATGGGAACAGGAGGTAATTTACATGGAGGACCCTGGGAAGGGGCACTCCCATCACAGTAGGCAAAATATCTCTTAACTCTTAGGATCTGTATTATCTTTTAATCTACTTTTGTAAGATTGAGACCATTGTACCAGTTGCACTGAGACATTTCAAATGATACCAGACATGACTGTTAGTTCACTTGCATTGACATTTTCATGTAATCATTTTGAGCAGATTGAGTAGAAGAAAGCATGGGTGAAGAGATTTAAAATGAAACAAAATGGCCAGAAGGGAAGGAGGTCTCCTGCACCTCCACTCTGTGGGTGTCTCGAAGATGCCCGTGTATGTTTGTATTGTCTGTTTCTCAGGAGATCAAAGTATCTCAGGTTCTTTAATCCTTACAATAATAAAAAAGTGGGAGTTAGCATACATTTATCAATTAATTCAGTTGATCACTCAGTTCACTGACCAAACTGGTTATCTGACCAAAATATAATGACGAGTGGATAACATTACAGTAGCCTTATTTATTTATTTATTTATTTTTAGCTAAGCCTGGTGTAGTTCTTGTATCTTGTTCTCATTGGAAACATTTTAACCAGGTTTTGGATATTTCCTAGACACATATGAATTACTTTCGGGTGGTTTGGGGAATTTTTGTCAAGGCTTATTGTCTAATGTAACCTATCGCTGGGCTAACTATGATTAGCAATGTGGATTATTTTAAGAGACCATTCAAAGGATGGCACACACATCTATCGCTGTATGTTTGTTTTAAAATTTAAGCTAGCTAGTGCGCTGAAGGTTGTCGACTTTTCACCTATAAAACATAAACTTGCTGATTTGTACTAGATAAAACCAACACACCAGTACATATTGCATAGATTATTTTACCTAATATGAAGTGTGCACTGCAAACACGAGCATTATTTATGATCGTCTCTGTCTAGTCTGTACGCCGTATTGCATTCAACCACAATTGTCTTGATTTCTGTGAAGGAATGTCGGCCGTGATCCGGTGAAACTTTAGTTTTGAACCAAAAGTGCTGTTCCTTCTATTCTGGCAGCCAAAAACACAAGAAGACGACATTTTAAAGTCAAAACCTCAAACTTTTAGCACGCCTGCTATGAGTTCTTCCTTATGTTTTGCCTCCAGCTAGAGCGGTGACGTCACAGTGACGTAGGCGATTAAGGGGTCTATAGATATAGTGAAAAAAACAGCTAGTGGCTTTTTATTCATTTATTTATTGTTGCGGCAAAATTCTACATTTGATTAAGAGTTTCCTAGCAGAGGAAAGATTAAAGTTGTATCACTTTGCTCTGTGTCATTTAAATACATTTTCTTTCCCCTGGTTTCCTTGTACACTGAGATCAAAAGATGTGAACACTGGCTGTGGTGTGTGTGTGTGTGTGTAATGTAGAATGATAATTTCCACCATTTGCTCATCCTTCACCAACTCCCTACTGGAGATGTCATCAGTCCTGCATCTTATCTCCTCCTCCTCCTCCTCAGAATCAGATTCAGAAGAGCTATATTAACAAGTATGTTTACACACACAAGGAATTTGACTTGACTTGACGACTGGAGCTTCCAGTTTAGAAGTACAAACATAGTGCAGACATACATAGGAATAACACAGTAGGTATGTAATATAACACTAATATATATATATATATGTATATATGTATATATATAGATATATATATATATATATATATATATATATATATATATATATATATATATATATATATATATAAATTAAATAAACACACACACACTAGAAAACATCAAACAGCTGTAACTGTGGTGCTTACAAACCTCAGTACTAAATAGAGACAGAAAATTAAACAGGATGTGATATTATTCAGGTAGATAGTTATCTATAAGCAATTTGACTTTGACTTTAAATTTTAACTTTAAATTGCTCAGAGAGACTCTGATTTACTTGTTGTCTTGCAATATTATTATTTTTTTTAATTATAATAATATATTATATTTATATATTTAGAATATTATAGACTTTTTAAATATTTTTTTTATATTTTATATTTTACCTGTGACCCAGTACTGTCAAATGTTATGATCAAATCAGACTCAAATCCAAAATGACTTGCTCTAATTAATAGTAGTAATAATAATAATAATAATAATAATAATAATAAATTCATACAACATATTGACATTTATATAAAGTATTTTTATAGTATATATGTTATATATTATATTTATATATTTAGACTATTATTATATATTTAGACTATTTTTACATTATATATTTTCTTCTCTGACCTGACCAGTACTGTCAAAGGTTATGATCGAATCAGACTCAAAACCAAAATCGTTTGTATGATAATAATAATTAATTGATAAATTAATAATAATTGGAGTAGTAGTAGTAATATATTTACTATATATATTTCTGTTAATGTTTTTTAATATTATTTTATAAATCTTACACATTGTTAGGTGGTTGCTAGGGTGCTCGGTGGTTTCTAGTTGTTGTTGTTTTTTTTTCTTATTATTATTTGTGTTATTTTTTTTTACTATTTTAGAGTGCTTGTGGTTTCCACAAACAATTTGTTTCTCATTTCTTTGTGTCAACCTGCATCTTTTCCCGACCTAAACCATGAGCAACGGCAGGCAAGTTGCCGATCTGAATGAAAGGACACGGCAGCTTGCAGGGAACGCTGGGAAATGTGCAAGCGGAGCATTTAGCTGAATTCAGATCAGCGCTCCGGTTCCTATTGTGTTGGCTTCTTCTTGTGGAATCTTAGAACACCCTCTCGATCCATTGTTATACTCCTTAAGCCGCTCTGAAGCACCAGCCCACACCTCTTTTTTCTTGCTTTCTCCCTCATATTTGTTTATTCACTCTGAATTCTCTTGTTTCTCCAATGGATCGGTTCGGATACACTCCACATGGTCTGTCTTTCTCTCTCCAACATGCACACACTCGTAAAGCTGGCTTTGGTTCTGATCTGTGCCTCTGGCCCTTCTCCCAGGGTTCGTTGTTTGATGGGATTTGTGCTTTGGCATTACAATTGCAACATCTCTCTATCACACACACACACACACACACACACACACACACACACACACACACACACACACACACACACATAGACTTCCTGCAGTACATACAATAAAAATGACTGCATTTAGGAACTCTGCATATGTATGCCAGCTTATAAAAGCTAAATCAGACAGTTGCATGCACTTCCATCACTGTCAGATACAGAGCAGCCCACCGCTCACATATGCAACAAAGGCAAAGAATCGCTTTTGGCTGCCATAAGAGTGCAGATGCATAAATGAATGCGAGAGGAATTAGAATAAAGGTTATCTGCATTCGCCGCTTCTCCCGGAGCTTTTACTACAAACTGCTTTCCTGTCAACCTACACAAAATTGCTTAATGTAAAAATAAAAACTAGCAAAAACCACATTAGAACATCCAAAATTTTTTTCCCGTTAACCTGCGCATTATATGCAAGTGTACAATATGTTGTGTCTTTTCAGTGACCTTTTCCAGAAACAAATTTGTGGGGTTGGTCATTTATTTGTTTGTTTATTTATTTATTTGCAAAAATATATAAAGCTAATTTTAATGGCTACAAATGTCATAAGTAATATAGATTTTGCTTTTTTTTTAGTTAGTGGGTGTTACACTGTATATATATATATATATATATATATATATAGATATATATATATATATATAATATATATATTTATATATAAATTATATATTTATAATTATATACATGAATATTAGATATATTTTTAGCATTTTTTTATTTTGTTCTGAAATTCTTTGTGAGATTCACTGAGGTGACCGTATGAGTGTGACTGTAGAGGAATGTGTATATTTGTACATGTAAAGCTGTATTAGATACACTAAGTGAGCGACATAATACTTGACATGTTGCTTGGCATGTCATGTGTGTGTGCATAGGGGTGGCCAGCAGGGCTTAAAAAATGAAAAAAATAAATCCAATCGGTTCTCTCCGAGCAGAATCGATATTTTAACGTTTCTGTTCCTGCATTCCTCAGTATTATTATCATTCCCAAACTGGTTTGCCTAGAAAAAAATACCAATTAATAACGTTATTAATAAAACCAATAATAACAACATACAAAAAAAAAAAAAAAAATAACAGTGTTAGACCTTCATATTGTTACTTTATTAATTTCTACTAAAAACACAAACAAAAAAGAAAAACAAACAAACAAACAAAAAAACGGGAAGAGATCTGGTATCTTAACCCGCTGCACTTAGTCACAGCCAATACAGCATACATCTTTTTTAGATTTTGGGCAAATTATAGGATTCTAAACAAAATAAGAAAATCTGTATTTTTTAATAAGTATTTTTTTAGATATTTAAAAATGTTTGCTGCAATGTAAAAAAAATGCTACTCATATAAAATTGTGTTTTGAGAGGGGAAAAAAACTTTTTATTTTTTTATGTTTATTTATGTTTGTTATAGGCTACATTCAGGAAGTAATGTGCTAAAATGTCGTTAAAGCAAAATGTTTACAGACATTATAAACGCCATAGATATAGGCCTACATATATATATATATATATATATATTTTCTGCTGTTTCGATTTCCTTTCCATGAACTTTGGATCGCGTCACAATAAACCGAAACTCAGCACACTTTTTTTTCTTTCATTTTGTTAATCTGTCAATGGTTTAAGTGAAATACATTTTTTTGTAGGCCAATATAGGCTATTCCTTTTTAAGGAAGCCTATAGTTTTATTCTGTTTTCTCCATTCACAAGTGCTGCAGGTTTGCGTGATCTGTTGAATCCATCTTACACTATCCTCAGATAAGCTCTAATGCATTGCCATTGCGACTTACCTACTGTATGCTATGATGAATTTACAGTTGTGCGCGGGCATTTCATGCGTTGGATGCGTCAGCGTCACATTTGCATATCTGGACTCCTGACTGGTTGACAGCAAATTTCAAATATTAAATGAAACGATAAAATAATGTTATTAAAATTTTAATGTTTCCGTTTTTTGCTGTTCCTTGAACCGGTTCAGACAACTTCATAAAATTTCACTTTCTGTTCCATTCAAAATTTCGTTTGTTTCTAGTTTTCATTTTCGTTCCTTGAATCGGTTCAGAGCCCTGGTGGCTGGCACTAGCAGCTCATTTCACACACAGCTGAGACTTCAAAGGTAGCCCACATTAACCCCGTGTGGCAGAACCCTGCATGAAACCGCATTTCCCATCTTGCCTTGCTTTCCATCGTCTCCCTTCACACCCGCATTCATATTGAAATGACCTGATGTGAGCCTCGTCTGTCAAAGATAAAACTTCAAACAAGCTAGGCACATGATCAGGTGTGTATAATGTCAGCGCCTCAGGTGTAAGACGATGCTCAGGTGAAGCATGAAGAGGAGGATCTGAATAGTTCTGTAATCAGTGTTGATGATATTGGGAAACTGACTTCCTCTGTTTCCTAAAACATGTGTCAACTTAATCATGTGACATCGACATAGAATGACACCATGGTAAAGTCGATGCAACATCAAAATCGATTCTTTCAGATCAGATTGCATGTTTCTGATCTTTGTACCTAATAACTCAATGTCATGATGCGCTAACCACGACTGAAATCAGCCTCTGTTGGTCTGCAACCTTTTAGAATCAGAGATCAACCAGTTAATCTAACTGAGTGTTAAATAATTGTGAGAGTCCTGATGATGACTGTGTGACAGTTAGACTGATTATAATGATGGTAGTTAAGATGTTGATAGTCTTAACGACGACACCAGAAAGCTAATGATGGGCACATTACTGTGTGCAAATGAAAATGATAAAACTTTGTAATATAATATGATACCGACGATGGTTTAATTATGGCGATAATGCATGCAGTCTAGATGTTTAACCATCTTAAAGTCATCTCAAACTAAATGTCTTGAATATCTTTTAAAGATTTGATGCCATGTAGCTCACAAACATTGCCAAATGCCACAATTATTACTTTAGTTTAATCTCATTTTAATTTACATGTATTTTATTTTATTTTATTTTATTTTATTTTATTTTATTTTATTTTATTTTATTTTATTTTATTTTAATTATGTATTTATTTATTTATTAAATTGCTGTTTATTGTATTGTTTTTGAATTCGATTTGATTAAATTTTATTTTAAATAGCTATTTATTTAATTATAGAAATTATTTTGGAAATGAAATAAATAATGTTAAATAATGTAATAACTAGAGTAAAATAAACAGAGTAAAACCCACCCAGTATTTATTTACATCATTAAAAGAAGTTTGTAGACCTAGAATAGTATTTCCAACACCAAAATCGTTTTAGAATTATTATGTTTTAAAATAAAATCAAATGATTTTTAATGTAATTTATTTAATTTTAAATAATATGTATGTATTTATTTTTATTTCGCTCAGACAAATTTCTTTGGATGTTTTTGGTGAAATGCATGTAATATTTTAATATTTTTAAAAAATAATAAAACCCACTAGGTTAAAATTAATATGCATGTAGAAAGAGATTGCAGAGTGAGAGACATTTTAATGGCCATTATAAAATACTATTTAATTGCAGAAATATGTTGAAGACCTGGGTTAACATAAAATGACCAAACCATTATCTCCACTCTGTATTTTCTCTAACAGATACAGTCTCTCTTGTGACTAATGCTGGTTGATCTCAGCAGTGTTGGTGTAGTGTGCTATAGATTTGTCATTTCTACAGTATAAATTCTGACTGTGTTTGGAGCTGAACTGCAGGGCTTTGGCTCTTGATGAATTATGAATCTCTAGCTGGACTGGTCTGTTATGGCAGGGATAATGTTGTGTGTGTGTGTGTGTGTGTGTGTGTGTGTGTGTGTGTAGCTGGACCGGTCTCAGGCAGGGATAAAGCTGTTTGTATTGGATAGGATTTGCCCCAGAAAGCAGATGATATAAACGATGGGCAAATCTCTGATTGAGCTGTACAATAGAGTTTATGCGTTTGGAAGCATGTGTGTTTGTATGTCACTGGGAATAATTATTAGTTATTTGTCATTTAACATATGTTTTTAAACAGCGACCTGCAGTGCAACTTGAAACAGCAACATAAGGTTAAGTGCACAATCATCAGGACAGAGTTTTCACCACCAATCTACTGGATCTGTGACTTGATATGGATTACCAGAAATTAATTTCATACTCGGTTTGTAAAAATAATGTGTTTACACTAATGCACTTTCTGTGGATGTCTATGGGGAGAGACATTGCACAGGGATTAATGTTAAATCGCATGCTATTTCAAATATGTAGCCACAACACCTTAAACTTTATATGTGACATATTATTGTAGAATCACTTAAGCTACATCTGATGTTATACAATACACAGAAACTCATTGATGCCATCAAGCTCACAAACTAGCAACAATTAGTGCTTCGGGTGAAGAGTTTGGTGAAGTGCAAAAAATGTTTATTTTATTTTATTTTATTTTATTTTATATTTTTATTAATTGAGAAAATAAATTAATAATATTAAACAGCATTATAAAAAATACAGTAGAACCATCAACCATTTATATAAGTTATTAAAATAAGTTTGGAGAGCTAGAAAATTATTTCCACCACTAAAAATTGCTAAAAAATTACTTGCCTCAGATAATGCACATTTTTGTGCAGAATTATGTAAGTCAGGTCTAGTCACCTTTATTTGTATAGCACTTTATACAATACTGATTGTGTCAAAGCAGCTTTTAAAGTGTCAAACAGGAAAATAGTTTGCCAGTAATGCAAGAAGACAGCAACATTGTCATTTTTCCAGATAAAGAATATTTAAAAAATATAATAACCTGGTGTTTAACTATCATAAAGTTGTCTCAAACTTGAATATCTTAATGCTATGAAGCAAACTTTGCCAAATGCAAAAGTGTTTGAAGTGCATAACCTTTTATAAATAATTCAAATTAATTAATTTAATTTAATTTAATTCATTTAAAATTTATATTTTCTTTATGAATTATTTTTAGAAATCAAATCTTATTAAATAATGTTATAAATAATAATAAAAAATACATAGATTAAAACCTAGAATTTATTTACATCATTGCATCTGACATTAAACAATGGATCTTGTTGCACAGAATTGATACAAAAATACAAGCTGCATGTTTTTGCTTGTTCCAGAATGTCCGCAGACATCCTTTCTAAGGGCATTAATGTAATGTTCTGAGCTAAGCGACAGAAAATTACAGGCTTTTTAAACTGGAAAAATCTTTTTCTATTCTTCTTTTATATATTTTTTTGGAGTGTCTACATGTTTGACACAGCTTTCTATACAGCCACTGATGATCCCACTATGTGTGTGTGAGTTTTATGTGAAGGTTTAAAACGTCTAAATCCTGCATGTGTGTTCTGTCGGCATTAACCAGTGAGACGTTACTGCTCTAATTAACAGCTTTTAGTCATGGCTTCTTGAATGACCCCATTTAGCACAGTCCTGTGAAGTGTTACAGCAACCGCTTCATCATATGGTTTAAGCAAACAGCAGACTGAAATGGGATTTGTGTAGTACGTAGGATTGTAGATTTTATATTATTTTACGTATTATTGGAGAAAAAAATATATATTAAGGAACACAGTAAAATCCACCCAGCATCTGTGTATGTCATTAGATCAAAAAAATGTTAGCCTGAATGCACTGTAAGTCGCTTTGGATAAAAGCGTCTGCTAAATGCATTAATGTAAATAAATGTAAATGTAGAATAAGTTTTGAGGACATTATTATTTTCACCACAGAAACATCCTTTAGAAACAATGCACATTGTTGCACAGAATTAATGTAAGACATAAAAATACAATAACCTGATGTTTAATTATCATAACTTTGTCTCTTGAATATCTTTTAAAGATATGATGCCATAAAGCAAACTTTGCCAAAATTTTATTTTAACTGTTGTTTTGAAGCTTTGAGCATAAGTGCATAAGTATAAGTGCTTTTCAATTAGCTGAAAACAGACTTGTAACACATTGTTCTGTATTTCAGTTCACTCCTCAGATTTTCCACTATATTTACGTATGCAGAAAGGGTGATAAAATTCACAAATTTAGTGTTAGTGTGTTAAGCATGTGGCAGACTTACGGTACGAGACCACTTCATTTACAGTAAGCGCTCATCATTACTGCTTGTTGCACATTTTTGAGCTTTGTCTTCAGTGCTAGTTCCTGGTTATATATCCACTAAGAGCTTTTCCTCTCTTCTCATTTGTGTTCCCGAGCTTGTTTTTTCCCCCTTCACTTGTTCTGTCTCACAGCTGCAGTGAAATCCTTGCGGTTTTGTCTGGAAGGCGGCATGAATTCTCTCCGATTATGCCTCTCTCTGTCAGGTCATTTGTCCTGCCGCAATTATTGTAGTGATGGAAATGAAAGACACAAAAGAAGGAACATGATTTTCAATAGGCAGCCAGTATTTGTTCGTTTCTAATGTGACCGAAAGACAAAGCAGAAAAGGGGAAAACACAGGAGAGAAAAGGCACGTTTGTTTTGTAAAACGTTAACGTGAGATGTATCTTTTGCATTACGGCCATGTTCAGCTGCCATCTCTGTCTCTCTGTTTGTATTCCAGACAGGCTAAGCTTTTGTGGAATTTGTAACAGCAGAAACTTTCCTCGAGTCTAAACGGATCAGACACACTCCATAGTGTCGGTTTTCTGCATCCTTTTTAGGGTTGACTGCTAGTTTAAAGGAATGTTCCGCATTCAAAACAAACTCTACAGATTACAGACTTGTGTATTGTGTATATGTTGATTACCACACAGATAATCATTTTGACTAGTCCTTTATTTTGCAAACGTATGCAAAACTCACATTTACAGTAATGCGCTTACAATGGAAGTCAATGGGCAAGACGTGGAGGCTTTAAAGCAGAAGTGTGTCTAGCAAAAGTGCTTATATTCATTCTTCCATACTGAAAGTATGCTATTTGAGCTTTAAAGTTGCCTAAATCGTTTTTTTAGCAGTGGGAAGAGCGTCTAGATTAGTGTTGTCAAAAGACCCGGTACTTCGGTACCAAGTCGGTATTAAAAAAATGAAAATGTTACAGTACCAGTTTTTTTTAAGTACCGGTGGTACCGAGTACGCGGTCGACCCGGTTCTTGGTGCGCTATCCGAAAGGTGTGCAGATGCGCTCTCTTCATAAAAGCACAGAGATGAGGTGACTTCAAAAGGAGGAAACACACCAAACTAACAAAACACTTTAATGTGTGAATCTAAAATATACGTGTTAGTGAATGTACAAATGGTTAACATTCTTTGTGCCATATCAGTCAGAAAAGCAGGTCTGGGGTTTTATTTATTTAATTATTTTTACTAACTTAGTTGTTATTCTTGGCTTTAAAATTCAAAATCCCTTTAAAATTAAATATGTACACAGTTTGAATTAAATGAAAGTATAGTCATTTTTTTAATTAGCATGTTTTTGTGTTTTGCTTTTGTACTGAGAACCGTGGATTTTCACTGGTATTGGTACCGAATACTGAAATTTTGGTACCGTGACAACACTAGTCTAGATGCATTACCAACCAACATCAAACTTTCTCTAAGTTGCCGTGATAACCAGCTTTACATGGTCATTGCAGGTAAAAAATTGGATAGAACACAGACAAGGTTAGCAAGTAATTTGATGATGTTAACTCTTATAACGCTTGAATCTGGTGCCTAAACTTACCAAAAAGTGCATTTTCTAATGTTTTCCCAGTGAAATAGACTTCCTTTCTCCCCATAGACTTCCATTGTAGGTGCATTATTTTTAAGGATTTTTTTGTTTGTTTGTTTGTTTGTTTTTTGCTAAGAAGTTTATCATTATTTTCAGTGGTAAATATTTGCACATCACAGATGTTGATAATAGATGTCACAGTGATGCAGCACCTTTTTGTATTTAGCAGTCAGTGGCTCTGTAGTGAATGACCCTGTGTTTCTACACCTTTCATTAGAGCTCTGCTTTTGTGTTCAGAGAATTTAATCGCTTCATAATTGGGTGTTTTTTTATTATCAAAGTGGGGTGAAATTATAGGCTTAAGGTTGATAAACAGCAGACAGGGCTGTGAGAGAATCAGCCATGCTTGGCCAGGTGAATACTGAGTCACATCGGTAGAGCAAAATTACACACAATTCATTGCCTGCTTGGTGAGCTTCTTTGAAATCTTTTTCCTGCATGCATGTATATGACCGTAAATTAATAAAAAGTCTTGTTAGATGGGTATTGATTAAGCTTGTAGTTCATTTAGTAGTTGGATTTATTTCTTCCAACTTAAGGGTGAATGTCACAAAGTTGTATTAGCTACATTTAATCTAAAGATAAAAAAAAAAATATATATATATATATATATATATATATATATATATATATATATATATATATATATTTTTTTTTTTTTTTTTTTTTTTTTTTTTTGCATGATTAAAATTGAGCATAATTTAGCTTTTTTAAAACCATATTTTGTGATATTACTTTCTTGATCAAAAATACATTTCCCATCAACCACAACCCATTCTTACTATTCTTACTATATTAAAGTGCAACTTATATATGTTATGTATATGTTACTCTTTGCAACTTATATATGTTATGTAATACTTATAATATAACTTTGTTTATAAAATGTTTATACTTCTAGGTTTTCTTTATTGCTTAAAAAATATTTTGTTTGCACTTTGAGGTATGTGTATGTGTAAATTACTTAGTCCATAAAGAAGAAAATTGTTAAAAACAAATAAATGTTTTTAATTGCTCTTTTAATATTTAAGTGGCACTTGACACAAACCCCATTAGAGTCTCAGGTTAATTTCAAGGTTATTAGCACATATAAAATGTTTTTAAAAAGGGGGAAAAACCCTCCATTATTTCAGTTAACTGAGCTTCCATGATGCATGGGATTATCATATTATTTATTTCTGTGACTGGTTTCTAGATGCCTTTTACTGGATGCAACAGAATAGGCAGCTTTTTAGGCATAATGCACCGTAAAATCACAAAAATATCCTCCAACAGCTCTCACAAGGCAAGATAGAAATCAAAGCTTTCATAAAAGTGCAGGTAAGTCATTTTAGATTACACATTTGAAGCCGAGTGAATATCATGAAATGGCACTCTCTAAAAGAATCTCCCTGAGCAGAAATGGTAGTGCATTTGAGAAGAACCCCAGGGTTATGATGCCCTCTGTGGACGTCTGGGAGTTTCTGTGATAGCGGCACAGAGAAATGGGCGGCGGCCACATCTTCAGTCAAACCACCAAATTAGTTTGTTTTAATAGTTTATATCTGTGCTTCCTAAGTGGCTTTTAATTCATTCTGACACTGAATATAAAAACCCAGTCAGTACTGAAACGCAGATAGCACTCAGCGTATTAATATTACCCGCCACCTTCATTTATAATCACCCTTTCAGCTGTGAAATCACAAGCACTGCTGTTTATTTTTTTTCCATTCGGCGCTGGATGCCGGTTGTAGATGAGATAGGGGTATTTCCTATTCCATAGTGGTACGATCCCTCTCCATTGCTACGGTGGGAAGAACGAGGCATTAATCTTCGCTGGTTGGACAGAGGGAAATTAATGATCATTTGCACTGACGACATAATCGGGCTTCACGCTGTCCTCCGATACTAAATTGCCATCTTTGTTCCTCGAAATATCTCTCTCTCTTTCTCTCTCCCGCTCTCAGTCTTTGCTCGTTTCCTGGTCGTTTGCCGTTATCAGTCATTAAGTGGCTGGTTTCCATGGCAATATCGGTTTGGAGATGGTCTAGTAGGGTGTCAACTGGCCTCTGGTCTAACGTGGTGAAATTACCTCGTCATGCCGCAAAGGTCTGCATGCAACTGAAGCAACTGTTGGTTTACATGTGAAGGTCACAGCGTGCATGTAAGTGTGAGACGGAGTGAAAGGGTTAGCTCACCCACAAATGAAGGGTCTGTCATTGCTTGCTCACCTTTGTGTTGTTTCGAACCTCTTTCTTCTGTAGGACACAAAAGGAGATGTTTTGCAGAATGTCCTGGCTGCTCTTTTCCATACAATGACAGTGAATGGGGACTGCGATACTTGTGCATACAAATAACACCTCAAGATGCATGGCATATGTTTTTACATTGATCATGAGATGTACAAAAACCAAAGAGCTTTGATGTTAAACCTGCTGCGGCATGTCTTGACAACGTTTTGGAATTTACTTCTATTTCCATACAATGTAAGTGAATAGTGCTACTTTTGAAGACAATGAAAGGACGTGACAGTTGATTGTATTTAATGTCATTGACATGAAATGTGGTTTCGAGGTGCCTCAGTTCAATGTACATGAACATGTACATGAATTTCTGTTCCTCACATAAAAGTATTAAAATGACTTTAGAAGAAGTTAATGTAATGCACAAGTCATATGCTTCTGCTGGTGCTTTTTTTTGTCAAATTCAACAACATAAATCATGACATCACAATACACAATATGAAATTAAAAAAGCAGATTCAACAATACATCTCGAATTAAACACTTCATACAATTAATAAAATCAACCAACACTGCATTCAAGGTATACATTTTATCAGTTCATACAGTCAACTGAAACCAAACATAGGAAAAAAAATCATAAAATAAAAATGAATTTCAACTGAAATAATATAATATATAAAAAACTTAAACTTATTTTATTTCAGCTAATTGCCAAGGAAATATCTCATTTCCATTAAGTTAAGTAAAATTACTAATATCAAAGTTACTAAAATAACTAAAACCAAAATTAATAAAATCTTAAAAAGACATCTAACAAAGATTAAAAAAAAAAAATGGACAAAACTCACAACAAAATATCTTAAAAAATAAAGTGAAAACTGAAAATAAAAAGATACAGAATATTAATAAAAATGAACTAATAAACTAATATATTTTTTTTATGTGCATTTTAATATTTTATGTGCATTTTGGCATTTCCTTCCAGTGTTTTTTTTTTTTTTTTTTTACCCAAAATTCAGATAACAATACTTTACATGGATGGAATCATAGCAAATTATACTAAAATAATTAACACAAAAAAGCAAGACATAAGTAATGTTTATACTATGTAACATAGAATATGATGACCAAATGCTCATTTATGGGTGATTTACTCCTTTAACAAATTCAGGATTTTTCACGGATCACGGTCATTTCATGACCTCCTCAGAGACACCTCATCCAGTCTTTATTTGCTGTAACGGAATGTGCACATTAACACAACGTGCTAAAAGCCTTATCTCCTTACACTTCCCTATAAGTGTCCTCTCTTCTCGCCAGTCCCTTTTAAAGGGTTTTGACCCTATTGGCATTTTACATGGGCGGCATGTCCCTTTAATTACTCTCTCGTTTTGTCTCCCTACGCTCTCTTGCTTGCTCTATCTGCCTCGCCAGGCAACACGTTGAATGTCGTGTGTGTGGGTTTGTTCATTTATGCTAAACGCTGGTGTCACATGGTATTTGAATATCCAGGGCTGCTTTGTAATGTGAGACATGCTTGTTTTATACATATTTGAGATGGCCATCATGCGTGTAAAATATAATATATGAAAATGCTTTTTAGATGCCAGTATATCTATGCATAAATAAAATTTCTGTTTTAAACCGACTAAAATTCACTTATAAGTTTTAGCACCCGGTCAAATGTAGTGATGTTGCACAGCAGAAAGTGTGATTGAGGTATTTTAGGTGTTTTCTGAAGGTGTATAGAGCTTTATACACAGATATGGTTTAAACAGTCAAGGTCATTGAAGGAAAAGCTTGTGATGGAGTTTTTAGTCCTGTCCTCTCTCACATAGTTTTAGTTTGCGTGTATTTCTTAAAAGTTTTGCTTGAACATTCAACATTCAAGTACAAGTCTTATTTTTTTGTAATTAATTGTTGTTGCATATTGCAATAATAATAAAAATATTGAGTATTTAATAATATAATAATAATAATAATTATTATTTGAAAAATACATGAAAATGATCGAAATAGTTTTACTTTACAGTAATTTTTTCTTAGTTGTCATGAAAAAGTCACAAGCAAAAATTGTAATGCTTCTAAAAACCTTTTTGCTCATACAAAAAAACAAATAATGTAAAGTATTTTTTAGGAATGTAATGTGTAAATGTTTGCATGAGATTCACCCTGATTCAAACTTGATACAGTATGTGCAGCAGTGTTTTTTTCTCTTTTTCATTTCGTTGTATTTTTTATTGTCTGAACATCCTATGAACAGCAATCTTCAGTGTTTTTCCTCTAGTCGGCTCAGGAATTCAGCCATTATCAAGTGTGAGTGATCCCTGCAGATCTTTAGCTAGAATTCTCCGTCGATTGTTTGAGGATTCTACAGTGTGCCCTTGGACTTATTTTTGTAGGACAACCACTCCAGCGGAGAGAAGCAGCGGTGCTGGATTTTATTCCTTCTGTGAAGCGAAATCCTTTGGTAACCCTTTGCATTCTTATGAGCTTCAACGGCCCTTCTGAAGTCTTCTAAAATCTTCATACTGCACTTGGACAGAAATGTGTTCTGTTTGTGAAGGTCTGGTAAACACACTGCTCTTGCGGCAGCGAAGGTCAAATGCACTTGTATGATGATTGGAACAACTCACCCCAATTATTGTTTTCAACAAGTTATTTTATTGTCGTCCAGTGACCTTGTCAGTGAGGTTTGCTAAAACTTGCATCCAAATTACCATCTCTAATCCCAAGTATTAAATGTAAAACATGCGTTGCATTGTATATTTATTAGTGAAAAAAAAAAATGCTTTTATTGTGAAATAGTTGATAACATCAGATCAGATTTTAGGAGCTGTTCTTGCAAATATCTAGATCATTTCAGATAAATTAAATAATTTCAGCTATGTGTATTTTGGAACCATGTTTGAAGATAAAGCCGCACTTTGGATTAAAATAAAAGATCTCAACAGTGGACGCGAGCTCAATTCTGATTCTCGTGTGTTAATTGCATTCATCGGGGGGTACAGTGGGGAAAATATTTATTTGATCCCCTGCTGATTTTGAAAGTTTGCCCACTTAAGGATCTGTAATTTTTATGGTAGGTTAATTTTAACGTACTGTATACAGACAGAATACCAACCAAAAAATCCAGAAAAAACAATGGCCCTGTCCATTTGCCCCTCAATGCGGTGAAGTTGTCCAGGACCCTTAGCAGAAAAACAGCCCCAAAGCATACTTTTTCCACCTCCATTCTTGACTGTAGGGATGGTGTTCTTTGGGTCGTAATCAGCATTTCGTAGTCGAGTTAATGCCTGAGAGCTCAATTTTTCAGAATTCATGCTGGTTGGTAGTGGATCAAATACTTATTTCACTCACTGAAATGCATAAATAAATATTAAATATTTTCCCTACTGTATAATGGTGAGCAAAATAAAGGCTGATCAGACCTGTCATTTCACCAGCGGGATGCACATCTGGCAAGCCTTCATCAACCTCCTCCTCCTCGGCCGTCTGGGTTTGCAAACTTCTTGTCAGAGTAGTAGTTGTAAAGCAGTGTTCTTTTGCGGTTTGAATTTAACAGTATGTGACCATCAATTAAATGATGTGTTCACTTATCAGGAGAAGAAGGAGAGGGGAAAAAATAGCCAGTAGGGATGATTTTGACCGTAACGGTGGAATCGTTTTGTCACATGGGTGTGCATATTTTAACTTTTTTTTTTTTTTTTTTTGGTGTGCATACTGTACGTGTTAAAGTCAACATGAAGTTGCTTTCCTTGTTGTACTCTGAGCAATTCATGCATGTTATTCCAAAATAAAATAAAAATTATATATAAATATATATGAATTTATACACTATAAACCCGAATAAGTTGAGAAAACTCAAAACCAGACAACTGCAGTAAACATACCTCCTATAAAATCACACATTTCAAAGTAACACAATAAACAAAGATTAAAGATGAAAACAGAAATATTTTGGAGAGATCTTCAGTTTTAATAATAAACTCTGTTTAAATACCTTAAGAGCTGCAAAAACCTTTGCCTATACAAAAATCCTCATTTCATCCTTACATCCTCAATCTGTCCTTTGGAATCATCAGGCTAAATATAGAATAATCAGGAAAAACATCAATATAACATGAATTGCTAAAAAAAAAAAAATGCAAACAAATGGCTTCAACAAAAGCATATAGCATCATTTAACAACTTTGTAGCTCACAACATGTCTGTCTTTAAAGGTTTATAAGTTATTGTAAGAAATCACTTTCTCTTTGGAGAAAATGAATGGAGTTTTTACTTCCTTATCCTGACTGTGGCACTCTACTATGTGAGTAAAATGGGATACGAATGCCATGTTTATGTTAACCTGCCGTTCTTCTCCTATTTTCGAACATTCCCAAATTTCTCAGTCATCCCATCATTAGCTGTCCGCAGGGCTGAAAACAGTCCACATCCACCCCCCCATATACATTACCTTTGATGCTGGTCCGGTTCTCGCACTCGCTCATGCCTCATCGCGCAGCTGAATAAATCACTCTAAACTGAATTTAATGGCTTCATATCTGAACGGGTTTCTATGGACTGAGACAGGGATATTTCCTTAAGTGAGAGCCAACTTTATTGACTTAGCCCGCACAAGGGCAATGGCTCTGCGTTTAGAATTCATTTGACATTTGAGGTGGCAGGGGACTCGTTTGGTGACATTTCGCCGCCATTTACAGAAATGCGTCCAGCAGAATTCAAAGATAAGAAAGGCTGCGATTACATCGGTCTTTTCACGTATTGTCCAAGGACACATTCATATCTAATTCTACCAACTGACCTGTACATCCTCTGTAGGTGTCCCCAAAATCCTTTCATGAAAGTAGAAACTGCCTTCATAGGCATCTAAAGTCATCCTTTTTTTTTGCATTTTTAGCATTTTATGCATATAAACAAATATATATATATTTATGTTATAAATAAGACAGAGATCATTGGAGTGTTTTAAAAGAAAATACTGCAGTCTTTTTTACTTGAAAGTGTCATGTTTAATTCAATGTGTACCTTGCCATGTGATTTTTGTTTGATGTTAAATGTTTCATTGCAGTTTTTGTCTGCAATTTAAAATTTTTGTCAAATTTAATAGCAGTTTCTAAATGAAAATCATTTCTAAACCAAACAGTGTAATGACAGTGTTACAGTTAATATCTAATTTTGTATTGCATTTTTCAAGCATCTTTTTTTTTGGGGGGGGGGGGGGGGGGGGTTTATGGAGTGACTTTTGACATCTACAGTAGTATTGTGATTAAAAGAAACAATAATTGATCATTGGGCTAATACAATTTCAGTCTTTATACTTCCCAGTTTTACATTGAATTCACTTTTCTCATTTTTTTTTTTTTCAATTTCTGAGTGAAAATTGTTTCAAAGTAAATCCAACACCAATTAAAAATCATAATTAATACCTTCTTTTTTTCAACTAGACAGCAGTGTGATTAAATGGAGAGCAAACTGAGACTTTTCTTAAATCTGTCCTGCTTCTCATAGGTTTCTCCTGAAAAAAAATCCCACGTGTCTATCTTTAAGTTATTTGAACAATAACAATGATTTTTAATTGCAGATAACATTGTCTGCAACCAAATGTTAGAGATCTCAATGTGACCATGAACATTTCTCAACAAATTCTTGTAGAACCTGTTATCTAGGCTATTAATTTATTAATTAATTAAGCATTCATTCCTACATTAATGATAGTCTCATTTGAGTTTTAATGTCTACTTTAGATTCTAGGAGAAACATTTGAGATAAAACTGATATTTAAATAATGCATAACTACAATAATAGTCTCTTGAGCGATGAAAGATCTACTTTTAGGCGACATAATTTTCCTCACAGGAATGTGACTTGATGCATTTTGATCAGGCAGTCTGATTGTGTGTCCTAGCACAAACATTATTACTTTTGATTAGCTTGAGCTTTCTGACTAATGATTGTGATTCCATCCACATCTATTTGCGGTGATACTACGAGTGATATCTTAATTCAGTCTGGCTTCTTTGAAGATTAAGTCTATGTTTGGGTCCATGCGTATGGACAATCATAAAACATGCCCCAGTCTTCTGCCCAGAGAGGATTAATGATGAATCATTGAGGTCTGGTCTGCTTCTGGGAGTTCTGGAAGAGTACGTTGGGTTTAAAATAAGAAACTTAATCCAAAACAGAAAAAAAGGCTTTCGGGTTTTCAGTAATCGAGAACAATTAGGAGCAACACCTATACATGCTCTTGTTCTTAATCACACACACTTTAATTTTAGCTCAATCCTGAGTAAAAGCCTGCAGGCTACAGACTCTCACACAGAAGCCAGAGAGAGGAATGGAGACCAGACGAGACTTAAACAACTGAAGCAAATGGAAGTGGTGTGTGAAATACACCAGCATGATTCTAGGTGTTTGTGAACATTTTACCAAACACGTACTTCTCCTCAACATGACAGATGGTTTGTGGTATGATATTTTGTTTTTGAAGTTGATTTACATGCCAAAGTTTAATGCTTAGGAGCTTTAAAGAACTATAAGCACAAGTATGAGCTTTAGTAATAATGATGATTTAACAAATGGCATTAATAATACAGTGATTCAATGGAGGAGAGGAGAATAAA